>NW_008355275.1:2713855-2794349 GCF_000622305.1 Nannospalax galili
AAAAATGCCTATCATCATAAACATTATAGAGAAAAATTTAGAAATTTATTTACTAGACTCCTGACAGAGTTTACCTCTGGATGGGATTGGCAGGGTTAGGGGATGATTAAGGACAGCTTTATATTTTAACTGTATACACCTTATACATATATTTGTTAACAGTTAGCAACTCAGCTGCAGACTAGATTGAAGTTCTGACCTCTTGGATGGAGTCCACTGAGCTAGCAGCTATCTTTATGTGTCTTTGGGGTTCTTCCACCATCCCTCCATAGTGCTTTCTGTGGTCTTGGGGCTGCATTAGTCTCTCTAGTTAATTTTTTTTATTGCTTGTTTTTGTCTCAAAGGGTGGCCTTGTGAGTTGGAATGCCTGTCTAAATGTTGAGATTAGACACAATGGATGAAGATCGATTAATGAAAGAAGTCCTGGATAAGTTTGTGAATTGTCATGAGCAGACATACGAAGAATTTCTGAGTACTTTCACTTATCTTTCAAAAGGTAAAAAAGAAGTAAACTTCCTATAGCAACGGAGACAGAGAATGTATTGTAAGTTTATGTTTTTGCTGTCCTTTCAGAAGGCTGTTTCATGAACATTCATTCTATGCCTTAGATCAGGTAATTCTCAGTAGAACATTTGTGACCAAGAGGTATAGAAACCTGTGTCTTCATACATTCAGGAATTGTGTTGCAGAGTCAGAGCCATGTGATAACTACGAATAATGGAGAAATTATTTAGTTATTCCTTTCATTTTATTTTTTAAGAAATACAAACACAGAGTAGAGGTTGTTAAAAAGCTTATTTAAACTTAGACACTGTACACATCCAGGTTTTGACATGATCTCTTACTTGCTATTTGACTTCAGTAGTGGTGGTTCCCAGTTATTGGAACTAATGGTGGCAACTCCCTCAAAGGGTTACAAGGCTAATGAGATGTGCTATGCAAAACTGAGCATAGTGGTTAACACACAGTAAACACTCAAAATTGGGTGGTGTTATTGCTGTGATGATGGTGGTACTGGTGATGATGATACTGGTAATGGTGCTATGGTTTCTGTAGACCTGGGGTGATAAAGCTGTAGCCTAAAGTCCAAACTCATGGGGTGAGTTTCATTATGCACTTTGTTCTCCTCAGGTAATGTTGATTTTTAATTGAGCCAGTACTTAGATGTTTAGTAATAGAGAAAATTGATTGTATTTTTTTCCAGATCAAATGAGAACATTAGGTGTTTGTGATTTCTCTCATAGTGATGTCAGCTGTAGCCCAGGAGCCCCTGCCCTGGAGTACCTTAGTTTGTATGCTCTCTGGCGCTCCCATCATCAGGCTCTAAAATGTGTGCTACCTTGTCTGTTTTGCTCATTTATATGGCCTCCAGGGGCTTTGGAGTTGTGATCATTTTAGGTTCTGCTTTAAGCTGTCTTTGACATGCTCTGACCTTTGTCTCTTTCTAGGCCATTAATCTATAGTTGAGGGTCTATGTGACATCATGGCATCTCTACCCAGCTGCATTTTGGAGTCATCTGAGGAGCTTTTAGACAATTGCAACAGAGCTCACTCTGCAGCTCAGCTGGGGCCAAGGAGTCAGGATTTTGTAAAAGCTCCTCTGGCGACCCTGATGTGCACTCAGGGCTGATCTGTAAGGCTG
The DNA here is from genome assembly GCF_000622305.1 of Nannospalax galili. Lineage (NCBI taxonomy): Eukaryota > Metazoa > Chordata > Mammalia > Rodentia > Spalacidae > Nannospalax > Nannospalax galili. The sequence continues at coordinate 2,715,498 of NW_008355275.1, forward strand.
TGATAGTCATAGTAAACCTCTTGATTTTAAGTCATGATTCATGTTTTCTGAACAAATGTAACAAAAAGAGATGTGGTTCTAACTTGTTTCTTTTATTGTTCAAGATGCAGATTGAACATTCCTAATGTGAAAATCTGAAACATGAAGTGCTTTGAAATTCCAGACTTTGCACACTGACATGACACCATAAGTAGTAAACTCCATACCTGATATGACACCATAAGTAGTAAACTCCACACCTGACATGGCACCATAAGTAGTAAACTCCACACTTGACATGGCACCATAAGTAGTAAACTCCATACCTGACCTCATTTGATAAGTTACAGTCAAAATACCCATATTCTGAAAATATTCAGTAAAATTACCTTCAGGCTAACGTATATAAAGCATCATGGAATTTCATGTTGCAACTTGGGTCTCCCCCCAAATCTCATTGTATAAATGCAGCTGTTCTCAAATCTGAAAAAAAAAAATCCAAAATCTGATGCCCTGTGCTGTAAGCATTTTAGGTAAGTGTTCCTTTTTCCTCACAGCCTTGCAGGTTCTATTGTTGTTATTGTTTTTAATACTGTAAATTCTGACGGGGTGAGATATAATCTCAGTGTAGTTTTGATAGCCAAACAATAAGATCAGTATCCATTTTGTTTACACTTAAACGTGGACTGTGTTTTTTATTTAGACTTAAGGGAAGTGGAGAATTTAGGAATATCAGATAATTTGGGGTCTGTGTCTGACTGATTGGGGGCAGTGTGTGTATATTGACATGCTGTGTAGATAATGTCTAAGCGACCTTTGGTCTGTGAACTTGGGCTTATAGCATCTTTTGATTAATGAACTTGGGTTTAGGAAGTTGCTTGCTTTCTTTATACCTAGTCATTTAGTTCTTGCTCTCTGGACCCAAACATGGAACTATGAATGGTTATATAATAATATAAAGCAATATGGTTCAAGGTGGTCCAAGTAAAAGTAAACCTGGAAGAATTAATGAATTTTGGATTTGTATTACTTTGGAATGTATTTGTATGACGGACTTGGTTTTTGTCTGAGGGAATAGTAAAACCTTAGTGCTTCTTAGTCTGTCTTCAGATTCTGGTTTCTCATTGCTTGCCGAGAGAGAAACTGCTACAGAGGCAGTGACTTCCTTTTGAGTGCAGCGTGGGGTCCAAATTGAGCTGAAATAAATGATGATGCAAGTCACATAAACTACATCTCCAAGCACACTAACTGCTTTTTTCTCTCAAAATATCCCTAGGCGCCAGTTCACATTATAAACTAATGACCTGAAAAAAATTCTTCTTAAAGCACAAAGAGTTGTATGTACAAAAGTATGTCTTAAATTAGTAATTGTCCTTTTTTTCCCTTGAAACATTTAAATACTTTCTGAAGGACCAGGCAGGACTTAGGGACATGACTCAGAATTGAGTGATAGCCTGGATAATCGATCTAGGTAGATACGGTAAACTCTGAGAAAGACATTAAGTCTATTTTCCAAAGTTTCCGTCTCTCGGCCTTGTTTTCAGGCCCTTCATTTGTCTCAATGTGGTTGGTTGCTTAGCTTGAATCTTTTCTGTCAAAGTGGCTATCAGCAGGCATACTTATGCACATTTCCTTAGTGGGTTCAAATTCTCAAGTCCATTACGGTTTCTACTGATTGACCACTCTGTTTATTCTTATAATAGTTATAAACCAGAATGCTTATGGGATTCATTTTCTTTTGAAGAGTGTTAAAAGGGTCAGTAATCCTATTAAAAATATTTCCATGGAAAAAATTAAATTACAGGCTGTTTTAAAGAAATTCACATTACTGTTTCAGATTCTTGGAAAACAGTTGGAAACTTTTAATATTGCAGCATAATTCTCCTTGCATTATATCGAAGTTGATTATATTTTGAAGCTTTTTTAAAAGCAACTCTGAATTTTTAAACCATGGCACACATTTGATTATAAGTACAATGTTTTATCAAAATGTTTAAAGGCATATTAATTAGTAGTTTAAAATGGACAGTATAATTGAATTCTCAGTAGTGGTTTCAGTTCAAGAGGATAAATTAAGTTTGAAGATACATGTTAGGAAATCAGTATATGGAGTTTTGCTTCTTCATTATTGGTAGAGACGTTGTTATATTGTTGACATTGTGGATGAAGATAAGTGCTATTTTCAGTCTTCTGTATCTCAGTTTCTTTCTGAATATTCTTTAAGAACTTTCTAAAATAGCTAGGTAGAAAAGGTTTTTTTCATATTTGTCACGTTTGTGTCATGTTTTAAAGTTTTTGACAACACATGAATGAATGCTTATGTTTTTATTTCATCCATCCCATCCATCCATCCATCCATCCATCCATCCATCCATCCATCCACCCATCCATTCTTTTAATGTCTTCTTATAGTCTAGATATTATTTTAGGTGGTGAGGACTCAAAAATTAAGGATATATTTTGTGTTCTCAAGGTCTCAGAGTCCAATGAGAGATGGACAAGCAAGCAAGAAATACCATCAGAGGAGAGGGACTCCACTGTGTGGAGAGTGCACACGGTATTGTGAGAATGCGTAAAAGGCACCCAGGCTGTCTGTCCATCAGTGAGGATGTCTGAGTTGAGTCTAGGCTAACCATTGAGCTAAAACTTGCCTTGTATCCTAACACATTAAGTAGAACACAGGAAGTTTTGACACATAAAAGGAGAAATTGACAGAGATTGGAACCACATGTGTTGATGATAGTCCTTTTGGTCATGGTTTCATTAGTTTTAGTATAGATATATACATACATAGTATATATACACAGACATAGTACATATGTTTGTATGTGTACATATGTACACATTTATACAGATAACATTTTTTTTTTTTGATATGGTATCTCCCTGTAGCCCCAGCTGAGCTGGAAATCACTGTGTAGACCAGGCTGGCCTCCATCTCACAGAGATCCACCTGCCTCTGCCTCCAGCACCACCACACCCAGCTCACAGTTAACACTTAAGCAGCAGACCTTCTAGATGAAGATAGAGCTTTGCTTTAGTATGGTTTAGAATTACTTCTAGGTTGCTGAAAATAAAAAGTAATTTCTTCTCATACCAGGGCCAGCACATGATCTGATTTTAGAGATATTGCTCTCATCTTTTAGCATGAGAATTGCTGTTTAGGTTGCTGTCATACAGATTGTAGTTACAAAGGCAATGACTTGGAGATTGGCCCTGAATCGTTCCAGCTCCATGTTCAATGCAGTAACACCAGGGGAGCGTTACAGAAGGATGGTTTGAATGTGGCTTACTCCCCAAGGGTTCATATGCTGAAGGCTTGCCCTTCCCCGCCCCCTGTGGTATTGGGTGTTGTTGAAGTAATGGAACCTTTAAGAGGTAGGGCCTTCTGTGAAGTAATTAGGCTAATGGGGTATTGTCCTCAGAAAGGACTAATGTTTGTCTTGTGAAGTGCATTGGTTCTAATCAGCCTAGGTGGTTACAAAAAGAACAATGCTGGTCCTTCCCTGTTCTTTGGGTTCCCGTCTTGCCATCTGTTCTCTTTCCCTTTTGTGTAGTTCCAACATGATGTGTACCATGTATGTGCCTGGTGCCCAAAGAAATCAGAGGAGGGTGCCGGATCCCCTAGAACTGGAATTACAAGTTGTTAGACACCATGTGGGTGCTGGGAACTGAACCTGGGTCCTTTGCAAGAGCAGCAGGTGCTCTTAACCTCAGAGCTATCACTCCAGCCCCTCTTATTTATTTCTTAAAATTCTCAGGATTCAGATCCCCAAGTGATCCTTTCAGTGTCTCTATTAACATATGCTAGCAGCTTTCTATTCATGTCACATTGTCACATTTACCTCCTGCAGCCTGTTTTTTTTTTTTTTTTTTTTTAATGTGGAGATAAAGATGTTTTCTTGTTTCAGATCTTGATGCAGACTTTTATTTCTTATTTTTCTGTGTTACTCTCATGGTGTTTGCCATACTTTGTTTTAAGCCTTTTATTTTTCTTCTAGCATACTTTTGAGACGATATCTTTGAGAAACTCAACCTCTTTGTTCCTTCATACTTGTTATTTGAATGAAATTCCTCCACTAAGTTCAGAATAGGGCTTAAATCTAATAAGACTTGGGAATTGGGGGTGGGGGTGGGGGAGATGAGGCACATACACTGAGAAGAGACAGTGGGGAGGCAGCCTTCTGACCAAGAGGGAAGAGGCCACAAGAGAAACCAAGCCTTGACCTAGGACATCTGGTCTCCAGCAGTATGAGAAATTTTTGCTGTTTAAACCATCTAACTTGGGGTTATTTTGGTATAGCATTCGGGGCTAATTTGCCAAGGTTGTGTGACTAGTTGGTGGTAGTGGTGTATTATCAGCCTAGTCAGGGTGACTTTGAAGCCCATACTCTGAAGAGTTGTTTTTACCTTTCTTACAATGATAGATGGTTCTTCTCAAGGTCAGGTAGGCATTGATGTGGATACAAGCCATTGAAATGAATGTTGAGCCATACAAATGGATGCTGTACCTCAGAACATGTATGTTTTGCCATTTCTAGAGTTCCAACCCCAAGACAGCTGGCTTCTGGTGGGGTTTGCTCAAAACTGATCACCCTCACTGTAGCATCAGAGATGATGCCTGATACTGTGGAGTGAATATATCCTTAGTGAGTATTTGTTGAATGGATGAAACAAAGAGAAAACAAGAGATGACAGAATGACAAGATGGGGGCCTCAGACTCAACCCTGAAGATTACCCACATTTAATTCAGAGACACAGGGAGGAGAATTTGAAGAAGGGGCTGGGTTCTGGTGCTCTTGATTTTGGATTTGATAAACTTAGTGACCGGGTGCCATAGGAGTGTTTACAACAAGGAAGCAAGCACAAATGCGTAGAAAGCAGTGACAGATGCTTCAAGTGATTCTGAAAGGTAGAGAGGCTAAGGAGTGAGACCCCTAGAGGCAGGGCGATTAGCCTGGATGCTGATTGACAGTGCAGAGGTGGAGGTGTGGGCCTGGGAGGCAGAGGATGTTTGAGGTGTTGCAAGTGAAGGCATGACACACAGCACCACGTAACAGGTGGCTGACAGGGTCAGGGAGATGAAAGAGTCGTGGGTATTTTCCTGGGAGATGCTGAGGCCCGCAGAGGCCGTGTTCCTTGTTCAAAGGCACAGGGTTCTCATTTGAGGACTTTTTATTGTTTGTTTCCTTATTGAGTGTCTGTTCTGCCAAGAGCTTAGAATCTTGGGCTGGGATTTGGTTTACACTTCAGGACTGATAAATTCTGACTTGTCAGTTCAGCCACAGGAATATCACTACTTAGACTTGACAACTTCTAAAAAAATGTAATTAAAAATGAAACTGGAGACAGCACATAAAACAACACGTTTCTAAAGCTGACATATTTTGGTCCCCAAAGCTATTTTGAATTTGAATGTTAGAAATGCATCTTTAAACTTTCACGGGGATTGGTGGGTGGGTACAAAGAGAGGCTTTTCCCAGTCTGTAGAAAAATACCACAGAGAAAAATATAGCAAGCAGCTGGCCTTCTTACCCATTTCAGAGCCGGAGAGGAATTTCAGTAGAGCATAAAAACAGCTTTCTTTCATAAAAGAAAACACAACAAGAAAAATAATCCTCACTGTGTAGCCTTTTGCAGTTATTTTCTGTTGAGTATTAGATAGAGACCCGAGGGCTTAACATTGTTTTGATACTCTTGCAACTGGCAGATTGCCTGCCAGAGGAAGTTGGAAACGGACGGACTGGCTTCATGCTTCCAGGTGCTCTGTGTCACGTTTGCTGTGCTGTTGTTATCAGTCACTTAATTCCCTACTGAATATTGAGCGGTGTTTTTAGTTCATAGCCTATTTGCGGTATCTTTCTGTTTCCTTTCTTCTTTTTATTTCTTATTCTTTCTGTTTGCTGCATTAACAAGAAGAAGAAGAAGAAAAAGAAGGAGGAAAAAGGCAGGCAACCTGGGAAGCACAGTTGCAAATGTGGGTTTAAGAGCTAAGAAGAACACAATCAGAAATAACATAGCAAATAGCAATAAATGGGCTTTGAGTGCAGGCCTTTGGGATAATGTTAACCTTAAGGGAAATTGGATAAGGCATCATGATGTGAGGACTTCCTAATAAAACAAACTAGTTATTAAAATTATTAGTCTGGTATTCTAAGGGAGAGAGTAAGATAAAGACTTTAATGGATGTGCTTTGGTATCATTGAATAAAAGGGCAAGAAAAAGAGCAGTTTTACAGCGATCATAACTGAATAGCCATCTACATGTGATCGCTTTATCATAGTGACAAGCATCGTGTAGAACACTGAAGGAGGAAAGAGTCCCGAGGAAGGGGAACTAACTTATACGAAATTCTGTGGGAGACTCCTAAGGCCTTTGCAGCACTAACCTGCTTTTCTCTTTGGAGGGAACATCTGCGAACTGTAATTAGGCAGTTTTCATTTGTTACTCCATTTCCTTCGTCGTCACTAAATCACTACACTTAGGGAACAAATTGACAGATTATGAAACAGAAAACTGCTGGCTCAGTTGCAGGAGGAAATTTCCCTCCTCAAATTATGACAGATTTTGGGCTGATCGAGCCATTTTGTTTTAGATACATTAGCATAAATCTTCAGCTGAGTTCTAACAATTCATATTCATTTCAAATATGAATATTTGGTCTGTAGATAATCATTAGTGTTTTGCGTCTGCTGCAATTTAGATGTAATTGAATACAGAAAGAAAATATTTAAGTGTGTACAGCACTTTGAATTAGACTCATTAAACTAATTTTTGGCAGTGTTCTTAATGCATAGTTCTGTTACAATTAATGCCTTTTCTTTATATGTTTCTCAGGGAAGTAAGAGATTTTTTTAAAAAAAACCATTGGTTTGCTCATTCATATTCAGACCTCTCTAATCTCCACTACCACCTACTCCCCCCATTGTATGAAAATCTCAAAGAATCAATAAAAGTATTAAGACATTGGTTTGCTTACAATTAAAAGAATCATTTTCTTTGTATATATTTTCAACTTCTATATATTTTATATGGTATATTTCATGTGTACATGTAAATTAAAAGTTGAACTTTCATAGACAAATGGGATTTTAAACTTTTACCAAATAGAGAAAATTACTAATAGTTAAATAAGTTTTCAAAAGTCGATCTTTAGCTGACTTGAACAGTATTAAGCATGTACATACTTGTTTGGTTTGTGTTCTTCTTTACTATGAAACATTATTTTTACTTGTTGTTAAATGTATTGTTACCTGAAGGGAAAGGGCAAATTGCTCCACTTGAAACTCAGGTAGTTGTAAAACTGTCCTTTGATTCAGTTGAATAAGCATGTATTCAAATCGGAATGACTTTAGCAAAATAGTCTTTCAGCCATGAAACAATAATATTTTCTTTGAAATGGTTGGCTAAACCCAAAGGGATACAAACAGGAAACTTTGTTATAACCATACTCATATCTTCCTTATATGAAAATCAAACCGCAGTCCTCTAGTATGTGATTTATTTTTTCTAGCTGGATTTGTTCCAGATGAGACAGAGTTCAGCAATGCAGCCAGTTTGCTCTTCCTGCAGCTCCTTAGCATAGGGAGAAATCATTATGCCACTTTCTTGTGTTTTCTAGACTCAGTCTGACTTTTGTATTAGGTTTTGTAGTTTTAGGAGCCACTGGTTAGAAAGAAAGATTGTAACTGGTCATCTAATTCTAGTTATTGGGTTTAGCCTCTAATTCCAATGTCAACCCAGTTATTGCTAATGTTGAGGTCATTTCTGTAGCATGGACTATTCTACTTGAGAGTATGACATGGGAAAGAGTTCTTTTAGCTGTGTTTTAGGCATTGAGCTAGAATCTGGGAATGCAGAAATGAAAGAAGCGGACTCTGCTCTAGAAGAATCCATCAGTTGATATGTTGCTACTTACTGCTCTCTGCTTATGAAGGAAGTTGTGATTCCCAGATGCTCTAGATATGGGAGGGCAGAATAGCGATTCATATGTTTGTAATTATAGATTGTGTAGTTAGTGTTGATTAGTGGGGCCATGTTAACTGCCCCTTGCATAGTACTGATAAAGTCATGTTCAGAATATTGCCTTTGATTCTGGGGCCTCAGGTTTAGATTGAATAAATACTTTATGAATTAAGAAAGAAAAGCAATAAGAGTGTTTAGAATGGTGCATTTTCAGACTTTCCTTTCTCTTTCTTTCTTTCTTTCTTTCTTTCTTTCTTTCTTTCTTTCTTTCTTTCTTTCTTTCTTTTGTAAGTGAGAGATATTCTGGAGTTCCCTCTAAAAAATGAGAGACTATGCAATGCTTCCATAATTTAAAGTCCTCTCTTGAAGTTCCCTAGTTCCACCTGTCAATGTTTGAGGCCTAGATTATGATAAATTTATGCAGAAGATGTTATTCTACCATTGAATGTTTGATGATGTCTAAGAAAGATTTAAACTTGTAAAGAAGAGGAAAGAATTATCTCTGTAGCTTTCTCTAACCTGGGTGAGCTAAAGTAAGTACACCTTCACTCATGTTGGTAGAAGGACATGATCTCAAGGTAGAAGGGTATTTTAGGCTGCAGACATTTGGCTGCATTTCTGAAGAATCTACTGTAATACCTTATAATTCTCATTTTGTTGTAATTTCATGGTCAGTGTAATGGGAAGGAAACTATTTTATCTTTGCTTCAGAAGACCTGGGACTAGTCTAGGCATTTAATCTCTTGAGACCGTAACCCTGGCACTTACTCTTCAAACCTGCAAACAGTAATATTTCTTCCTGTTTAGTGTGTCTCCCACACTTGTGGTGAGAATCAGATGACATATACATGAAGGTCCTTGGTAGGTTTTTAGGCTTGCTCAACTATAATGTTGTATGGTTAGGGGAGATGTTTCTGATATCAAAAGAGCAATATCAGTGTTAAATGTTAAGGTTTTAATGACAATATGGGAATGTACACTATCAACCATAGTTGTTTATACTCTAATCCTTGAAGTAGTTACAATCAACTATGTATAATAGATATTGTATATTGTATCTGTATAGGGGGATACAATTATAAAAGTCAGGAAATAGTCCTGTGCTGGCCTCTGGTGGATGGACCAAATACTCTGCATTAATACAACCACCAGGCAAAGTTATACACATGCTTTGATAAAGATAGGATATGAGATACTTCTTTTTAATGATCGGTATTTAGATTCTTCTTCATGAAACCTTGATTTGGGAATCCTACCTATGTTTACATAAAATGCATATTCTAGGGATCTGTCCTTAAATTCTTATTGACTAGTTTAATCGTGTAACCTAGGATCCTTGAATTTCAGACTAGTTTTGAAAAATATGCCTTAAATGAAATGAAAGTGGGAGTAGTGGGGGCGGGCAAAGGGAGATACATGAATTTTTCAAAATTTTGTGCTCATTTTGGTATACATTACATTTTTCTAAGAGTAAATTATGTAGCTTTCATGCATCTTTGACATGTCACATAAAGGGGAAGAACAATTATTGTACTTTATATATGTCTTTTTGTTTAATGTCACTATTTTATATTATTTTAAAGGCATTTTGACAGGAAAAGTGTGGTGAATTATAGGAATAATTTTACTGTGATCTTGCTGATCTCTGATAGAGATATAATAGCTTATAGAATTTTAGAGTGGTCTTTGGTTATGCATATTTTCTCTCAAGTCTGAAGGTGTACAGTGCCCCGTGTTTGTGGGCCAGGACCACTCCACTGCAGGGAAATGTCTTTGCCACTTTGATTTGGCATTGCCAAGAGAACTCTGCTCTTTGTGAGTATTTTTCCATTGAAAATTTATGGGGCTAGAGACTAGAGTCACTCAGGCTGTGGGGGATCTTGCTGCCTGTACGTCCTGGAAATGTCCCTTTAATGATTTTGCTGTTTTTGGTAGTTTTTCTGCTGTATATTTCACACATAGAGATACTTAGTACATTTTAAAGATTTACTCAAATGTTTTATGATTAGGGTAACTGCGATTTAAAAGAAGAAAAGTTAAACATGAAAGGAATCTATCCTATAACATAAAATGTTATAGGGTGTGTGTGTGTGTGTGTGTGCGCGCGTGCGTGCGTGTGTGTTCCTTTTTCATTTCTAGAAAAAGCAAGGAAAGAATTTCTTCTTTTAAGAAGTTACATGTGGGCATTTTCCCTTGAATGAGAAAAATCTAGATCTGAAACAAAATTTTGTTTTACTTTTACAAGTAAAAGTTTGTTTTAGGTTTGCACAGGTCTTGTGCATGCTGTCATAAGTCCTGAGGGAGGTGGGCAGGAATCCCCAGACCTAGCTCTGGATCTGTTGGCATTTGATGGATATTGGGAGAGGGAGAGTCATTTTTCTTTACTGGTGTGGTGCTGATAGGTTGACTAGACCCCAAGGGTTAGATCCAGACTCAAGAGCACTTGGGAAACACATATAACTTGATAGACCTTAAAAAAAAGACAAATAGTAATAGAGGACATGGAGTCAGAGAGGGTAGTAAGGTGGGACTGGAGATGGGGGGGTCTGAATATAATTCAAATACATTGTATGAAATTCCCAAGTCAATAAAAGTATTAAACAGTAAATATAAAGAAGGAAAAAAATGTTTGCTTTAAAATTTCTTTGTCACCCATGATAAAGATTACATTTCCCACTCTCCCTTACAGCTAAATATAGTGGGTTAACTGTATGTGACAAATATTACCAGGTAACAGTGGTTTTGATGGCTCCATAGTTTCAGTTGTATGGGTGTGCCGTATTTGTTCTACATGCTTGTCTTGCTAAGTGCTGCTCACAGAAGTGAACGAAGTGATAAAAGTCATGGCCTTCAGATGCATTCTAAAAGGGGAAATAAATATTAAGCAATAACCACAATAAAATATCTATTAGCAGATACTAATTGTGTGTGTGTGTGTGTGTGTGTGTGTGTGTGTGTGTGTGAATGGAGCAGGGTGTGGTGGATCATGAGGGTGCAGGCTGAAATTTTTCATTGGGTGATGAGAGTTGGCCTGCATGGAAGGTAACACTTGAAAGACATTAGGAGAGGGAATTAAGCCTGTAGATATTTATGGTTCTGGGGAAGCCTGATAGATCAGCTTCTGGCTTGCCTTAGGCATTTTGAAAATGGCAGGGTGCCCTATGTGGTATGAACAAAGGTGAGAAGAATAGAGACTGAAGTCTGAGGGAAAGTGGGGCGGGGGCAGCCCTCTTATGCAGGTCACCATCTTAGACTGGTGGCTTTGTAGGGATTCATCAAGATTTAGCCTTTTCTTTTCCTCCTCCCCCTCTTCCTTCTCTTCCTCCTCCTCTTTCTCTTCCCCTTCCTCCTCCTCCTCTTCCTCCTCCTCCTCCTCATCCTCCATTATGTTTTTATATCCATCTTATTTATGGCCTTTGGATACATTTTTTAAGGGATGGTTTTAAAGCAAATTTGAAACATAATACTGAATTCAGGATACAAACAGTTAAATCATAGGATAAAGCAATTTATAAGGAAGTGAATAAATTGCTTTGGGATGAGTGAATTTACAAAGCATTTCATATAGAACATCTCAAACAATCTTGATCATCTTTATACCCTCGTCCCCACTGGCACCCTCCCACAGCCTCCTCACTGGAGCCCTTATACTCTGTCATCCTTGTTAAGGCACACTGGGTTGTCAGTGTCCCCAGCTGGTCCCCAGTGAAAGTCCGTCCACTGAGTCTAGTCAGCCTATCTAGAGTTCTTTGTTTTAGGAAGATCAGCTCTTCTTCATCTAGTAGCAATCAGTTTCTCAACATTCCTTCAGATAAGATTGAGGTCTGCTGTTCATTTTCCCAGTTCTATCCTGGGTTACTGTCTGTCTGAGTTTGCATGGGACTTGTGTATGCTGACTGGATACATTTAAAACAAATTTATTTATTATTTTTATTTATTTATTTATTTATTTTTGGTCTTTTTGAGACAGGGTCTCCCTGTAGCCCCAGCTGTCCTGGAACTATGTAGACCAGGACAGACTTGAACTCACAGAGATCCACCTGCCTCTGTTTCCCAAGTGCTGGGATTAAAGGCGTGCGCTACCACGCTCAGCTATTATTTTCATTTTATGTGTATGCGTGTAATTGCCTGCATGTAGGTATGTGCACCCATGTCATGCACTGCCTGTAGAGGACAGAAGAGACTGTCAGATCCCCTCAACTGGAGTTACAGATAGTTGTTAGCTGCCATGTGGGTGCTGGGATTCGAACCCGGGTCTTCTGTAAGAACAGTCAGTGTTCTTATCTGCTGAGCCATCTCTCCAGCCCTGACTGGATACACTTTTATACATGGAGATGCTAGTTCAAAAATATGCAAAAGTTACAGCCTCAACCAAGTTTAAAATTTCAGGGAATAGGTGAGATTTTTTTTATTTTTTAGTGAAATCTTTGCTCACATAATCATTTCTTTTTAAAAAATTCTTAGATTTTGAATGAGTAAAATTTTAGGGAGTAAATGATGTTTCTTATTGCCAGAGACTGTGTCATTTAACCTTCCTAACCTTCCATCCAGTCCTCCAGCACAGCAAAGTGTTCAACGCATGACAGGTACTCAGTACAGAATTACTGATTGAAGAATTGGTTATCAGCCTACACTGGTCTTAGTTTTTTCATATTTTTGAAGAGGATTTTACCTTACAAGAACCACAAGTAAACTCCTGACAGTGAGTTCCCTGCTCTGTGGGGGCTTACATCTGAGTAGGAATAGGTACATAATTAATGATTTAGAAAAGTAATTTCAGATACTCCTTATAAACTCAAGGAAAACAGCCATGTGATAGAGTGACCCAGTTCTACAGTTATGGCAAGACTGGAGACTGTAGCCTCAGGAAACACGTGCATCTCTCCTACTGTCTCAGGCAGAGCAGCTGGAATTGTAACTATCCCTTGGTTTTATTTCATAATGGCGCTGCATGGAACTGGATTCGTGATGATGGACCTTGGATTGAATGCAGTATCATAATCAAGGGGGTAAAGATGTGGAAACAATCCCAATATCCATCAGCAGGTGAAGGGAAAAACAAAATAAGGTGAGATATTATTGACAATAAAAGGAGAAAAAGACCAATATATACCATAACATGGATGCATCTCAATAATATATACTAAGTCAAGGAAATCAGGTGTACATGATTCCATCTCTATATATGGAATGTCTAGCAAAGATGAATCTGTAGTAGCAATAAGTAGATTAGTAGATTAGTGGTTGAGAATAGGAATGGGGGGAGTCTGCAGATGGACACCATATACCTTTTGGGTGATGGAAACTAAAAGTTAAATGGTGGTAATTATCAGATGACTGTATATTTACTAAAAATCATTGCATACTGTGCTTAAAATGAGTAAATTTGATAGTATGTAAGTTATACCTCAGTAAAGCTCTGGAGAGATGCAGGTATCTATTGTGCATGGATACTTAGATTCTTTCCCTGGGCTCTTTACCAGAGGACTAGATTACTTTGTGATTCTGGGTTTGGCTCAAGAATCAGGAGAGGCCAGCTCATATGTAAACATTTCCTATCAAGACAGTAAACTAGTTGTAGATTTAGAAGTTTCATCTAGAAAAGGACATATGCTGTATGTGGAGATGTCATAACAAAACTCAGTGCTTTCTGTGCTAATCTGAAGAATTAATACAAGTGGACTGTGTGCAAAAACAAATGGACTTTTTCAATGCATCAGATTCTACCTTGTGTGGACCCTGTCACCAGCAGATGTCACCCTGCTGGAGACCAAAACTTCCGGAGGCTGTGTTCTAATAATGCTGCCTCTGCGCCCATGGTGGGCCATGACATTCTGTGATCCTAAGTTTGGTAGGAAGTCGGCTTATCTTGTGGAGTGGGTATATGCGACCTCTGTACCAAACTTTTACCTGACAGGTTACAAGCACACTGTATTATCTACCTTCCTCCATCACAGAGACTCCTGAGAAAAAGTTACCTAGGGTGTGCCAATGTGAATGTAAAAGAACAGTACAGGTGGCAGTGAAAAGATAAGCCAAATAGTCTGTGATACTGGAGGGAGGAAATATAACCAGTTGGAGATAGTGTCCTCATTTCTGTTTTAAAACACTGAAAGATGCACTTTGCAGGCTTGTTTTTTCCTTTCTTAAATCTCTGCTGTTCTCATGTCCACCTCTGCAGCTGTGGCTGGCTTCTTTTACTTCTCACCTGCATTACAAGAGTAGATGATATGGCATTCTAACCTTCCAGGCTAACTCCTTTCTGCCTCCACTCCCTAACCGTACTGCTCCATTTTGTTTCACCTTAGAGCATGGCTGTACTGTGACCGACTCCCTGGGTGAGGTGCACAGCCTTAGTCAGATGATCAGATAGTCCCTGTTTACCTGCCACTGACTGAGCCAGTCTGCCTGGATAATCAACAGTCCCTGGGCCTTTCTGCCCTGGCAGCTTTGCGCTTTTCCTCTTATGGGATAGCCTCTTCCCACCACTCTCCTGCTGAAATTGTTGCTCTTTGGAAGCCCACCTCAGATGCCTCATTCCTTTGTGAAGCCTTTCACAGGAAAAGCCTTTCCAAAAACCAGTTTTGATTTTACCATGTTCTGACTTTGTGCAGCTTCTGGTTATCTGTCACAGATGCCTTGTCTCTGTGTACTTTGCAGACATGGCTTAACTTCCTAGTTTGTAAACTCTGTAAGGGTAGGGACTATGTCTTGCCTATCTTTGTCACCTTGTACTAGGTGATGTCCAGAATATAACTTTAGGAATTAATGAGCTGCATGACCCAACTATTCACGTAGATTTCCTTCCTGAAAATGAATAAACTTTGAGCAACGTTACCCTCTCTGCATTTTCCTCTCTAAGTGCATAACACTGGACATTTCATAGATTTCATCTTACTGCTATTGTGTCCCTCATCTAAGGCTTTTGACACACTTTTTTTTTTTTTCAGGCCAGCCTTGTGCATTTGTGCCTTGGCAGGTTGATGGCTATGACTGTGAATAATGAGTCAATTATCATCCAGCCTCGGGGAAAGCACAATTATTCCTGACTGGCCAGGCTGAGGTAATCCTCCCCTCCCTGTGCCCTTTCAGATGGAGAACATAAAACAGTTGGAATTCAGAGCACTGCAAAGGGAATTTAGACAAAACATTGGCGTGCTGAATTTAGCTTCCTTGGATTTATTCTGATTTATGATTGATTGCTTTTTAAACTGCTTATTTAATCCTAATGACTGTTGCTCCAGGGGAGGCCAGATACCGAGACACATGTGATCAAGGAGCAGTGGCATGAAGTAGTTTGGCTGGACAAATGAAGAGCAGATATTATTGTCCAGAGAAACATTGCTTTAGGGTAGAAGTATAATGTGGAAATCACCCTCTGACTTTCAGAGTACCCAACCTTGTTATAGGTATGATTGCTTATCTGCTATTCTCTTTGCAAAAGGCTTTCTGGAACTTCCCAGTGTTGCACAGATTATTCCCCACCAAGATTTTTCTCTCCTCCCAGCAATGAATTCAGTGTCTTGTCGTGACTGAGAACATGCACTTGATTTATATTGTTATTGGCCACAGGGCAGAAGAATGGGCACTTCGAGGTTCCTAGCAGGGTTTGATCTTGAATTCAGAGGTTGCTTGTACTGCTGTGTGAAAATGACCGTGAGTGCAGTAATACTTTTCCCTGCATAGACACGGCCCTGCTTTTGTGTGGATGAATTTGAATTTTTTTAAATAAAAGTTTCCCTCAAAAATTGAGCTCTTCAGAAATAATCACTTTTATCTGGAAGATGTATAATCAATATGCAGTTAGTGTATAATTCACCTTGCTGTCAAACTTTCCACCTTTACAAGGAGTGTAACCTTTCTCTTTGGTCCGAAATTAGACGTTGAAGGTGTAGAAATGGCATTGTAAATCTGACCTGTGGGAAGCTTGTCTGTTTGGTATCAAAAGGAAATTGAAATTCCATCGCTTCAGAATAATGCACCCCCTGAAAACCTTTAGAAAAAAAGCTTTGTCTCATCTGTATTGAAGTTTTGACTCAGAAATGCCCAAAGAAATGCTCTTTCAGGTTCCTGTAACCTGTGTGTTCTCTGAAATATTGCTGTCAGATTCCTACCCTGTATTATGCCTGACACGCATTTCAAAGCAAGGAGCATTAGGGATAAGATGAAAGGGTAGAAAAGGACTCTGATGAAAAACAGAAGCACAAGAGATGAACAGTTGGGTGGCACGTGTGCGATGCCACCAGTCTCACTCTGGGAAGCAGCATCTGGTGTCTAATCAGGCCGCCGGCCACTTCGAAGTCTGGGCTATGCCAACATCTGCCATTTTGACATTATCATATTGAAAAGGAGCTTGGTTCCTATCTCATTCTGCCAAGAGATTTATTATTTACTAGGTTTAAAAGACAACAAAAGGCTGTATAAGGAGCACTCTTGGGTCTTTGGAGAGACGTGGTATATATTCTGAAAACTAATTTCAAACTTTAGGAAGGAACTTTAAACTGTAAGTTTAATCAGGGATTGGACAAGTCCTTTTCTAATCTTCTGATATTTTAGATATGTAAACTTCATGTTTACAAAAGATGGTAGATTTTTAAAGAGCAAGATTTTTGTTAGATCTGGGAATGTATCAGTAGTTCAGTATTAGCACCAGGAGCTTAGATTTCACTATATTTTGCTTTTTATTTCAAAGGAGTTTCATCTGTTTGAGCATTTCATTGGAAATGATACTAGAGAGTATATTGAGTGATCTGACAACAGAGAGAATGTGTCATTACAGAATATCTGTGTTCAGATACTGCTGTGCTTTTCAAGTATTTAAGCCAAATTGACCAGTACAGGAGTGTTGTGCTGGGTGTATAGGGTTTTCTTGGTAAGTACCAAATTTAGATTTGTCGCCTTAAAATGTAGCAGGGAGAACTGAAAATGTTCCACCTGTTGCAGCACTGTGCTGAGGTATGGTGGTCGCTGCAGGAAGTCTTCCCTTCTAATTTTGATGAAGCGTAAGGCATCCTTTCATTCCTGTTTCTAAGCATCTCCATGTTTATCTTGGTCCACTTCACTGCCATGACTATTGCTGACTTCAGACTCACTGGAGATATCTACCTGACTGCAAAGAAGGTAGAGGTCTTGGGGACAGAGCCCTGAGACCATTCCATCCTCACTTATCTGATTCTCACACTGCTCCTATCCCAGCAGCATTTTAAGCAACCCTTTTAGCACCTTACTCAGTGCCCATCCCTCGACCCCTGGCATCCAAGGCTACTGATTCACACCAGAGATTTTATTAGGGATTTGTTGTGGCAAACAGCAGAGGTCACCTTTCCTAATAGTGAGTTAGGAGCCCCTGGTACTGCTGCAGTAGGCACTAATGGAGAGCTGGCTTTAGTGTCTATGAAAATGCCTTTTTCTTTCTTTTTTATTAAAGAGAAAGTGATGCATCAGATATATTTTCTCTCTCTGAATTATTATCACAGGCTAGGTTACCTTAACTCTGTTCCTGAATGATATTTCAGTATTAATGTCCCGACAACCTCTCTACAGTTCTTAATTTTACCAGTGAGAGGGTATTCAGAATCAAACAAGGGTTCCAGCTGGACTCATACCAGACTGAGAATCACAATCACTGATTTTGGTGTCATGCTAGTGACAGCTCAAGAGAAATGAACGTGGTGGCTCTGTTAAGTTAACCTTTCAGAGATCTGTTTAAGGAGCTTCAGATTAAACAATCCCTGTATCGTGGGAACATTTTCATGGTAGACTCTAGAGAAGGGTGGAATGAAATTCTCCAGTTGGTTGATGGCTTGATATCTACCACTTGACTTCTTTGAATCCCTTATCACTTTTCTCATGATCATAGACATAGATTCCTTATTTTCCATCAATACAAGTGAATTCTTTTTTCTTTTTATATTTTATTATTTTTATTTTATGTGTATGAGTGTATTGCCTGCATGTATGTGAGGGCACCCATGTTGTGCAATGCTGCGGAGGTCAGAAGAGGACTTCAGATTCCCCTGGAACTGGAATTAAAGACAGTTTGTAGCCGCCATGTGAGTCCTGGGAATTGAACCCGGGTCCTCTGAAAGAGCAGTCAGTGCTCTTAAACCGCTGAGCCATCTCTCCAGCCTCGAGTTTGTTTCTTATGTATCCTGAAGGCTTGGTTCTTCCTTCTCTATTGTAAGCTTTTCTTTGTTTCTTTTTTCATTTTTTTCTCCTTTTCCTTATTATGTATCTTTCCTATTTTGTTCTGTAAGGACTTTTCCCCTTGTGGTTTTTGTTATTTTATCTAGTCAGCAAAATATGTTGGTTAGGATAGGTTTTAGAGGCAGAAGGTCCACTGTTAATACCAGACATTGTGCCTTGAACATGATAATCTCTGTTGGTCTTGGTTACTGTCTTCTGTCAGTACTGGACACAGTAGCAGGACTTGCCTCTAGGGATGTTGGAAGACTTCAGTGAAATGATTCATGAGATGCTCATACAAGAACATTCAACACTCTTTCTTTTTGATTTTTTTTTTTTTTTTGGTGTTTTTGAGACAGGGTCTCCCTGTAGTTCCAGCTGGCCTGGAACTCACTATGTAGACCAGGCTGGCCTTGAACTCACAGAGATCTGCCTGCCTCTGCCTCCCGAGTGCTGGGATTAAAGGCTTGTGCCACCATGCATTCAACACTCTTAATTTCAGTATTTCTAATTTGAATTAGTTACTTGTCTCATTGCTGTGTGTGACAGAATTCCTTGACAAAAGCAACTTAAGGAAGGAAAGGTTTATTTTGGCTCACAGTTTGTGGGTCTATAATGCCAGGAAGACATGGGGGCAATAGCTCGAGGCAGCTCGTTATATGGTATTGTCAGTCAGGAAGTGGAGAGGTGTGGATGCTTATGCTCAATGAACTTTCTCCTTTTTATTCAGTCTATGACTCCAGCTACGGAATGATGCTATCCACTTCAGGGTATCTTCCTGTCTCAGTTAATCTAGATAATAACTCACAAGTGTGCCTGACAGCTTGTCTCCCAAGTGATTCTAGAACCTGTCAAGTTGACATTCAATGTTAGCAATTAAAGGGTATTTTTGGCATTAACCATGACCTTAGAATGGCTGGTCAGATATTTATCTGTGATTTTTCTTCCATAATTTTGTCTTCATTTGCAGTGCTTGGGTCATTTCCTCCAATTTCCATTTATACCTCAAATGGAACATGAAAGAACTGGATTTATTATTTCTTATCTGACTCATTCTGTTTTGATTCCCCCTACATATTTGTTAATGGTGTCACAATATAATTTTCTCAGTCTCTTAATTTTGAATGAAATGTAGGCACTTTTCTTATCCTAGCAAAAAACTTAAATGTGCATGGATTTAACACAATGGTATTGCTTCTAATTATAAGCAGTTGAAAATAGATATTGACTAATTAAACTATTTTCTATTTATATAATTAGGTTCTTTTTAAAAATATTTTATTATTTTTATTTTATGTGTATGAGTGTTATGTCTGCATGTAGGTAAGTGCACCTATGTCGTGCAATGCCCATGGAGGTCAGAAGAGGCTGTCAGATCCCCTGGGACTAGAGTTACAGACAGTTGTTAGCTGCCACGTGGGTGCTAGGATTCAAACCCGGGTCTTCTGCAAGAACAACCAGTGGGAATTTGAACCTGGGTCTTCTGCAAGAACAGTGTTCTTAACTGCTGAGCCATCTCTCCAGCCCCTAATTAAGTTCTTTATAATTTAAAATTATGTAGACTATTCAATGCTAGAAAAGAAAAAATGTTGGCCAATTGAATGATAATATTTTAAAGTATGATTCTGTTTTGAGATTTAGAAGTACATGGGTATGTAAAAAAAGAAAGCACCAAAAATATTTTATTGTGTTTATCCTGGTGTTTAGGTTTAAGGGTGATTTTCATATTTTACCTTTTCTCATAAATTTTCTAAAAGTTGCAATATTGCTTCCATATGAGGAAAAACATCTCTCAAACTTAGGGAGAAATAATAGTAATAATGTGCAAAATTCTTGAAATTACTCTACCCTCATGATGTTTTAACAGTGGTGCAGAATATGTCAGGTATGTAGTAGACAGTGTGCACTGAATGTTGAATGAACAGCATTATCTTTCTGTGCATGCTTAGAAATAACTTTTTCTCTTTAAGAGTACTTAAGGCCTCAAGAAATTTCTACTTATAGAGTTTTTTGAAAGGTATTCTCTTTTTTTTTGAAGAAAATTTTCAGCAAACACAAAAGAAGCCGACCTGACTGTGGTGTATGTTTTCTAATAATACATAACTTACCATTTCAGAGATCGCTGTAACCAAAGGGGGAAGACATGGAACTAGTTCATCAGAAAACACATTTACCTCTGTAAAAGTTTCTCCTAAGAATGAATCAAATGGTGACCATCACAGAAACACAACCATCTCTGTTTGTACTGCATCACAATCATCAGAAGAGGATCAGGTAATACTGCCTTACATATATAGAAATGGTTTGAAGAAGAAAGCATTCTTCCTAGAAAAAGAGCCCCCCCATAATTGAATAATATTCTACAAAGAGTACTTTGTTGAAAATTAAGTCATTCTGTATCAGTATTTTAACAACCATGATTTGTGAAAATAATGTGACTATCTTCAATTTTTGGCAAAACCTTAGGGCTGTGCTATGTATAAATGCTTCTTAAAATTATATCTCGTTTATAACAAGAGTTCCTCTTTCTACTTCTGTGTATGAAAGAGGACTTTCTTTGACCTGTCTTAAATTTCTTTTTCAGTACTAATGTAGAAACCAATATCTTATTTTTCTAAGATTTAGTCAATGGATGCTGGATGCTGTCCTCCTAAACTCTAAGACTTTATGGACTTTATTTATCCATTATCTGGCTATAGTTTTTAATTATCAAGGAATACTACCACATAGTATTCTACTTTTAACTATCTGAGTTTTTCTTTTTTTAAAATGTCATTTTGGGTTTCTATTTCTGTGCTGTAATGTTTTCCACACCATATTGTGGACAGAATTGTATATGCTTGTGACTTTATAAGAGGTTAGAAATCTCTATGATAGAAATGTGTTTCTATGTGTTTCAATACTAAAATTTGAGAATCCATTACTTCATAGCATCCTTTTTCTTAGTGATATATGCTAAGGGGGATCAAAATTCCATCAAAATACCCTTTTGATTTGTTAAGCTTTAAGGAAAAAAGATACAGAACCCAGTCAATTACAGACAATTTAAGGCATTCAAACACCACTTTACAAAAAGAAGGAGTGTGGGGAGAGATAAGTAACACTAAAGGCCTTTAGAAAAAGCCATATGGAAATCTACCAATATAGAAGCTTCTTCAGCCAGGCATGGTGGTGCACACCTTTAATCCTGGCACCCACTTGGGAGGCAGAGGTGGGTGGATCTTGGTAAGTTCAAGGCCAGCCAAGTCTACATAGTGAGTTCCAGGCCATCAGGGGACTGGGGTTACAGGGATACCCTGTCTCAAAAAAAATAAATAATAAAAAAAAGAGAAGAAAGAAAGAAAGAAAGAAAGAAAGAAAGAAAGAAAGAAAAAGAAAAAGAACTTGCTTCCAGTGATGATTATGAGATCCAGCTGTTTCCCCTAGAGGACTCTTCCTTTACTGGCAATGACTGGGATTATATTAATATTCACACCACTATTGTACCACTAGGCATATCTTGCCAGGCCAACAAAGAATTATTGTGTTGCATTGTTTTCTAATATCTTGCAAATACTGTAGCAGCATTCTCAGATTTGTGCATCAGAGGTCCATAAGGATGGGATAGGAAGTGGAGTGATTTCTTTTATGCATGAGAATGCTGGGGTTAAGCAATCTATGTGCTGCCCAGTGGATGATCTAGAGTACCTAACTCACAGTTAGGCTTGCTGGAACTGCAGTTTGCCATGGCTTAGAAACTCCAGTCTTTCATACCTGGCTAATTAACAAAGCCAGAGCTCCAAGACCAGCTCCTTTATTTCCGATTGTTTCCTTTTCCCATCAGCATGTCCTCACTGTGTTTTCAGATAGCGATCCATGCAGGACAAGAAGTCAGCAGTTCCGTTCAAGGTGGTCGGCGCCCGGCAGGAAAGGTGAAGGTAAGGCATGATTCAGTTTTCTTCCATGACAAGAACATACGACAGATAGACAAATAATCACAGGACTCTTTTGCCTTAAAGTTGGAGAATTCATCAGTTTATTCTTGGAAGTTTTTCTTTTTTTAAAAGAAATTTTAATTAAATTTTTGTGATTTACATGCAATATAATTTGATGGCATTTAGAACCCCTCCTCTATTCATACTTCCCCTTACTGTACCCCTATATAATATACTCTATTATATATATATATATAACCTGTAGAGTCTAATTTGGATCCCTTCCTCTATCCACATCTCCCCTTACTGCCCCCCATATAATGTATTCTATAGGTATATATATGTCGCACACACATATAATTAGACGCTATACACATACACACACACACACGCACACACACACACATATGTGGCTGTCTCTCCCACTCCCAGTAGCCATCAGTTGTCTAAAGTTCCTTAGGTTAGGTTGGGGTTTCTTACCCATTTCTCTACATCTGTGCTGGGATTTTGTCTGGTCTAAGCTTGCATGGTACTTGTGCATGCTGTCACCATTGCTGTGAGTTCACATGAGTAACTGACCAGCGGTCTGGAAAACTCTATTTTTCCTTGTGGTCATTCACCACCTCTGGATTTTACAGTCTTTCTGCCCCCTCTTTCATAATGATCCCTGAGCCTTGGGAAGCAGAAGTTTTTTTTTTTTTTTTTCAGTCTTTTTGAGACAGGGTCTCCCTGTAGCACCAGCTGTCCTGGAACTTACTATGTAGACCAGGCTGGCCTTGAACTCACAGAGATCCGTCTGCCTCTGCCTTCCGAGTGCTAGGATTAAAGGCGTGTGCCACCACGCCCGGTGGAAGCAGAAGTTTTATACAGATGTTCTATTCAGGGATAAGCACTCTCCAGCTTTTTGTTCTCCACACATTGTTTGTTTCTGTGTTAATCACCATTTTCTGTATAAGAAAATTTCTATGATAAGATTTGAGAGATGCATTAATCTATGGGTATAACATTGTCATTATGAGTCAGTTCAATACTATATATAGCAGAAAGTTAGTATTAGGTACTCCCCTGTGGCCTGTGACCTGTCTACCCTCAGGATCCTAAGCCTGATATCAATGTGAGGTACGGGCTCCAGTCAATGAAGTGGACCTTAAATCCAATTAGTGAGTGGTTGGTTACTCCAGTAATATTCATGCCACTATTGCACCACTAGGCATATCTTGCCAGGCCAGTTGTTTCTGTAGCTCACAGGATTCACAGCTGGAAAGGTTGATAATTATTTTTTTAATTCCCATAGCATGCATAGCACCTTCTAGCACTGTGAACGCTACCAAGTAGAGATGAGACTCTGAAGTCAGCACCAGCTTGATATCTCTTTCTTTGTTCAACAGTTCATATATGTAGTATTGTCAACAGTAGGGTCTTAACCATCAAGCTCTGGTGAGTACTCAAGAGCAGGGGTAATGGCTAGTAGTGTTTAAGGGTCTGTGGGATCCCTGGTCAAGAGTTTCAAGAGACAGAGTCCATTTCTGGCTGTGGGGTTTTGTTTTGTTAGCCTATGCTATCTAGTAGGGGCATTGTCCCTCTGTTATGAGATAACTCCTTTTTCATCTCTTTTTATAATGTATATGTATGTATATACTTTATGAAGCTTCTTATTTTCTTTTTTTCCTTTTTTTGTCTTTTTGAGACAGGGTCTCCCTGTAGTCCCAGCTGACCTGGAATGATGGCCTCGAACTCACAGAGATCCTCTTGCCTCTGCCTCCTGAGTGCGGAGATTAAAAGTGTGAACCACTTTTGTAGTGACAGGTTTCCATATGGTTTTTTTCTAAAGGCCTTTAGTGTTATTTATCTCTCCCACACTCCTTCTTTTTATAAATTGGTATATGAATGCCTTAAATTGCCTGTGCTTGACTGAGCTCTGGATCTTTTTTCTTTAAAGCGTTACAAATCAAAAGGGTGTTTTAATGGAATTTTAACCCCCCTTAGCATATATCATTAAGAAAAAAAGATGCTATCAAGTAACCAATTCTCAAATTTTAGTACTGAAACCATACAGAAGGTAAATTTGCTGTCATTCACATGCCAAGTAATAAGTGCAGTTTTGTGCTTATAAGGAATGCATGGTCTAGCTATTACACTCTGAGCTAGGGAAAAGACAGTCATTCTGTCTTTTGAATTACAATTAAATTTCCATTTATAATTTTAAGGTGTTTTGTTATGTATCTGTTTAGGTCATGAGTATAAAAAGCATGGTGACCTCGTGCCTTTGCTACATGCTATTTGTCCCAGTGGTGAAATTATTTTCTTATTTGCACTCTTTGGTAGTCCCTTGAGATGAATTATTTTATGTCTGAAGTGTTACCATTTTGTTCATCTGAAATGCCTCATTGTCAGCTTGCAGTAGCAAGCAGTATTCCATGTGGAAGAGTTTTTCATTGAGATGCTGCTCTTGGGTCTGGAAAGGTCATTTGCTCTGTGTTTTATCTTTGAAGTAATTTTCAGTTTTATTTGTCTGAAAGAGAGAACACTTGATGTTTTGCCCTGCTCACCTCTCTTGTGATTTACCTGGGGCAGGATGATTTTGTTTTGAATGTACCTTTCTTTCCTTCTTTCTTTAGTTTCCTCTCTCTGACTCTTCAGAATGCTATAAGAAAGCCAGGTATTATGATACTAACCCACCACCATCACCAGTTGCTTGAGAAACAATAAAATAAAAACAAAAAACCAGAAACCTGTTTTTTTATTCCAGTGGTGGTGGTATATATTCTAGGAGGGAATTTAGAGCAAAGAACTTTAGAAGAAACTCCCAGATTGTTTTTTCCTTTCAGTATAGAGAGTGGAATATAGTGCTTTTAAAATCTAGGCCAACTTGCAAATATCCTGCTTCTTTCTGTCGGGAAAGCACAGCACGCATGGGCTTTGAGCTTGGCCTTGAGAATTCATGAGAAAGATTCTGCTCTCCGTTGAGTGTTGTGCAAGTGGATTCATGGACTCTGCACTGTGTTTTTTCTTTAAGTGAAATATGCATAAAATGATGTTTATCCTTTTTTAGGTAAACAGTTTTCTAGACTTAGAAGATTTGGACATGGATGAAGAGAGGAAGCCTCAAATGAGCATGGGTATGCTTTCTCTTTCCTTCCTCTACTGTTTGACCTCTTTCTAGAAACTAAAAAGATTAAGACATCTGTGTTGTTTTTCCCAGTCCTGACTTCTGCCTTTCTTGATGTATGAAAAACAGAGATTATGAAATTTCTTTTTGAAAAACAAAACTTTTACTGGATCTGTCAAAGCCTTTTGAAAATTATAAAACCTTTGGTCTTGATTAAATAAAGCTGCTTCTTTCCCACGCCCCAAAGTGTAGCATAAGTTGAACTATCAAATAATTGTGTCATATAGAGCGCTTATAAAGTCAGTGCCTTATTTCTAAGAAGTACAGTGTTGTAAATTGAGATTAAGGGACATGTAAAATACCAGTTGACAATAAAAATCATAAAAATTGATCACAAAATAATCAATAAACAATATCCAAATTTTTGCCTTTAAAATATGTATGAAATATATAAATGAACACTTAAAACTAAAGACGTTGTAAATGTTTTTTTCTGAGTCTTTTCTAAATGTATATATTTAAATTGAATTATTGTGTGCTTTATACAAAACATCCCAGTTATATTCAGGCCTCCTCCCCCATCCACACCCCCATATCCCCCACCCCCCCACTGGATTACATGCATTCTGTCATAAATGTTAAGGCTTATTGAGTTAAGTTAGTGTACCCAGACATCCTTTAGTGCAGATTCATCCACTGGAGTGTAGTCAGCCTTTCTAGAGTCCCCCTTAAAGAAGATCAACTCCCTCTCACCCAGCAGTAATCAGCTACCAATAGTTCTTCAGCTAAGATTGGGGCCTGCTGCCCATTTCCCCATTTCTATGCTGGATTTTTGTCTGATTGAATTTGAGTGAGTTTTGTGCATGCTGACACCATTGTTGTAAGTTCATATGATCAAGTTTCCAGGAGCCTGTGAGACTGTTTCCTTATGGTCATGTGCCTCCTCCCTTGGCTCTTATAATCTTTCTGCCCCCCTTTCTGCAGTGGTTTCGGAGTCCATACTTTGCAGACTCTTATTTTCTACACTTTGGTCATTTATGGCTTTTTGTGTTCATTACCCTCTGTTGCACGAGGGAGCTTTGGGGTCATTTTTTCACAAGAGCTTGAATGGAAGAGGCTTTGTGGTTATCCATTGATGTTTATATAGAGGATGCTTTTTTTCCCTTTCCTGGTTAACATTTTTACGTAAGCACAGGTGGTATACTTTATTGTTTAAAGGACCTTAAGGGCTGGAGAAATGGCTTAGTGGTTAAGAGCACTGACCGCTCTTGCCAAGGACCTGGGTTTGGTTTCCAGCCCCACATGATGACTAGTGACCATCCAAAATTCCAGTTCTGGGGAATCCAGCATCCTTTTTTGGCCTTCATGGACATTGCATGCACATAGTGCATTTATATACATGCAGTAAAAGCACTCATCAAAATAAAAACAAATTCAAGAGACCTTTGAAATATGTACTGAAGTTACAGTTCAGTTGATAGAGTATTTGCTTAGCTTGCATTAAAGCCCTGGGTTTGAGCCCCAGCACAATATTAAAACCAGGTATGGTGACCCATGGGGGTAATCTCAGCACTTAGGAGGTAGAGCCAGGAGGACCAGAAATTCAAGGTCATTCTTGACTATATAGCAAGTTGGGGGGCCAGCCTGGGCTACTTGAGACCCTGTCTCAAAAAGTAGCAAACAAACAAGAACAAGGACAACAAAAATCTTTGGTCTTGATGAATGTACAAGAGTATCTTAAAGTCAGTGCTAAATTTTAGCAAGGGAAGGTTCCTATATGGGTTTGCTTGTTGACCTTTAACTGCTGTTTACAGTGTTCAGGTTCATAAACATGAACTGATGCTATTGTTGGGGGAAGAGGTTGACTGAAAATCAAACAGGAGTTACAGTGGCTGAGTAAAGCTGGTCTGAGGCTGGCAACTCTCTGTAACATAAGTGTGATCTGGCTGGCTATTTGACTAAAAGTTCTTTGGTTCAAGGCAGCCAGTATAACATGGGTGAGTTCAGTAGCTAATTAGGGTGTCGCATTGTCCTATCCCTCATCCTCTTTGCTTATATATATGGACATTTCAGGATTTCTTGCAATAAGAACTAAAATAAGTTATCATTAACTAATGAAGAAGTTATCATTAACTATGCTAATGCAGACTTACCAGATTTTAGCACTGCTTAACAGTGCTGAACACCAGCAGAGTACATCAGGGAGAAGTGGGTCCTATCTGTCTCATACTGACATAAACCAGTGTAGTCAACAAATACAATTTTTGTTATATTGATATTTTAAGTTAACCTTTTCTACTTTTTTACATTGCTTTCTTTAAACATTTTTCAAGTTATGGTTTTCAGTTACCAGGTTTATTCCTTTCTTTTAAAAAGTTGAACAGATTTAGTATAGTTTTTCAGAAACCACATAACAGGAGGCCTTACATTTGTATATAAATAGTTACCGAGGCTGAACTAAGTCTCTGTGGACTTGAATGAACTAGTCAAGTCCTCCCCAAGTGTGAAAAGAAGTGCAAATCTCTGGTCGACAGTAAATCCAGGCCTCGGTGATCTCATCTAATTACCCAAAAGACCACCAGGGCTTCCCAATTTTCAGAATGCTCAATCTGGGTCACTTGAAAGGAAGAAAGAAATTAAATAGTTTGTGCCAAGGTGAATTTTAGCATAGGCCTAATTCGTATTGCATCCAGGAATGTGAGCAGACGGCAAATATTTATATCAGATGGGAAATGGGACATTTTAAACAGGCAAGTTGCTTGTATAATTTTGGCAGCCGGGAAGTTTACTGACTAGATCCTGTTGTTATTGTTTAAGCAACAGATTTGCCTGAGGCAACAAGGAAGGGGATGCATATTGTTTTTCTACTATTGATTTTATTTGTTCACCTTATTCATGCTCATAAATATTCTCTAAGATTCAAGAGCATGATTCTTTCCCAATGTATGGCTTATCATTTTGCCAGCTCAGGTATAGAGAATAGAGTCAGGTTTTCAGTGGGGTAACACAATACAGTGACATCGTGAGGCCTGAGAGTAACATTTGCCACTGTGTTTGGTGCCCTGAACTCATTTGACATCAAGTTTGCACCTTTCCTCTTTTGAATTTGAGATAAGGTACTTAACCTGGTGACTGTCATATTTTAGACAAGATGGCTTGAAATGTTATGCAACAAAATTGCTGTTTGAAATAGTTATTACATCGAGGTCATCAGAGTGGAAAGGATCCTCTGCTTATTATTGTTTTGCACTTTTCAAGTTGAGTACAATTGGCTGAAGGGACTGTTTTTGGGGGGTCTACTTCTCAGAATCACACTCCCTTGGGTCTCTTGCCAGTGGCTGTATTTACGCTGTGGTTAATTGTGTTGAACGAGAATGGGACTGGTTCCTCAACAGTTGGTAGCTCTATTTGATTTTTATTTTCAAATTCTCTAGGTCTTGTAATCATTTTTAGTTAGTATTGGGTCAGTGCATACAAATGAGGGCATCAGTCACTTTAAAAAATATTCTTTGTTTATCTACAACTTTAAGCATGTTTAGGTAGCCTATAAATGACCAGAGATTCTTATTCACAAATATTTAACAATTGTGGCTTGCACCTGGAGCATATTTGAAGAATAAAACATCAGATTTTTGTTCTCATATGACATTAATGATTTATTGAAAGAATTAAGTGTTAACCATATAGTTACAAATATTTCATTATAAATTGTCCTAGGACTCATGAGAACATAGGGCAGGAGAACTAAAATTTGTCTGTGGAATCAGAGAAAGCTCCCTAAGAGCATGTGACTTGAAGGATGAAGAAACCATTAAGTAAATGAGGAGCTTGGAGTGAAGGAGAGGGGAGACAGAACAGTTCTGTAACAGCATTAGGCAGGGCTTTGTTTTTGGTCTTTTTGAGACAGGGCCTTCCTGTAGCCCCAACTGGCCTGGAATTCGTTATGTAGACCAGGCTGGCCTTGAACTCACAGTTTTTAAAACCCTTTCCACTCCCGACTTCTTTTCACACTAGAAATTTTTATGCAGCCCTGGGTTTATATGTATATAAAATAAGTATACCAATCAAGCATTTACTACTAATAATTTATAACCTTTATTTTATTTATAAAGCTCTTTGGTATACATGTAATTTTACCATTTATTAAAGATGACAATTTTGCGTGGTAATGAGATGGATATACTTGTTTATTTTTAGATAAAAAATTAAGTCTTGGGTGAATATTTGATACTGTAGCACATAAAATATCTTCAGAATTTTACAGAGTTGGTCGATACTTTGATTTTATAATTGTTAGTGCTGAGAATCCCTCTTCACATCAATCTGTAGTATAACGTGAAAGAATTGTATTTAGGGCCACTTCAGAAGTTGTTGGAAATTCTGTCGTAATCCCACGTCAGAATTTATTTGATTAAAAAGATGAAAGTCAAGTCAGCAACTCAAATAACAGTTTTAGAAATTAGCATAATACAATCAACCCAATGATGCACTAATTTCATACTTACATGCTGAGGAATGATTAGTAGGAAAATACTAAGTCTTTGGTTTTTTTTTTTTTTTTAATAATTAAATCATTATGCTTCGGTAGGAGTTGAGAACTTTGTATAGGAAAAACACTACAGTTCACAAGGTCCAATAGTGTCCGGGACTGAGGTATTTGGGAAGTGTTCCTTGGCTTATATGGCCTGATAATACATGTAGTATGTTCACAACTAAGACTGTGGTGAAGTCATGTGATGCGAACAGGCTGGTGCTGCTAGAAATACCTTGGATTTTGAATTAATTTCTGATTATCGTGTCTTAAGAAACCTTTTTCTGTTGCCAAATTTTTCACACCCCCCCCCTTCAGTTCCATGACCCCATATAGGGTTACAGCCCACAGTTTAAGAAGCTGTGGCATAAGGGACAGCAGGCATAGCAGGCCCAGGCTAGGAGAAAATGGCACATTTCAACCAATTTAAAATATGGATATGCTTATTTTACTTAGAATTGTCATTCTTCCATGGCTTCAGTGATTACTAAAAGCATCAAGAGGGAAAGTATGTCCTTGTTTTACCGCGGTCCTCCATTCCCAGTACTACAGATTTTATTTTTGCTGACTTATACATCTGTGATGTTTAGTTGGAAAGCCATGTTAACCACAGGGAAAAACTATTGCCCAGTCATTAGTACTGCATGAAGTAAATTACATCCTAGTTCTGAGAGGAGACTAGAATTGGATAATTCTAATTCTGTCTCATTCTATTCTTAATCCCTCCATGGAAAGGAAGTCTTCATCTAATCAGAGGCTGGAGAGAGAAGCTAAGTATGTGATCAGCCCTTTCCTTCAGCTTTGGGGTTCATGCTGTTGCAAACTGCATGTATTCATGTATTGTCTTCTGTGTTTGCACAAACTTTTTTTTTTTTTTTAGGGGAGGCAAGGGCTTTATTGCATCTTATGCATGGCAATCCTTCACTCCCTCACCTGAAAAGAGTCTCAACTGAGTGATTTCCCAGGTCAGATTGGCCTGTGGACACATCTGTGGGGTTTGCCTTCATATATATGTGTGTGTGTGTGTGTGTGTGTGTGTGTGTGTCTGTGTGTGTGTGTCTGTGTGTCTGTGTGTATTTCCTGTTCTTAAATTTGACAAACCCTATGCAGGGGAAGCTAGGGCGTCAGATACAGTGTGTCTAGCTTCCTTTGCATAGGGTTTGTCAAATTTAAGAACACACTGGAATCACCGAGGACCCTTATTAAATTCTTATTTCACAGCACTGTTGAAACCCTGCTGTTTTAAAGTTCCTTACCTCCTTTCTTTTTAACTTCTCAGTTTCATAGATTCTGCTTGCAAATCAGTAAATACCTTGAGCTGAAAAGCCACTAGACACTTAGGCTTATTTATCAGCACTTTCCTTCCTTTTGGGATCTTGGCTCCTTACCATCTAGGCTGTCCTAGTAGCTCTCCAGTGCCTTCAAATAGTTGATCTTTGTGATATATCTGACCTTCCTCATTTTTCTGGTGGAGGGTTGGACTGATACCCTCTAGAACAGTGGATCTTTGAGGGTGTAGAATGAGAATCTGTGGGAAACTCTGAGACTCCACATCAGATTTGTTCATCTTATCACTGAAGTTGCAAAAGCAATGATGGAAAAATGCTGGAGTCTTAGTGTAATCCAAGGTGCGATATCTACAGCCATGATCTTCACTTTCGTAAATTTAGAGTCAAAACAAATTCCAGTTTTCATTGAAAAA
This sequence comes from Nannospalax galili, assembly GCF_000622305.1. NCBI lineage: Eukaryota > Metazoa > Chordata > Mammalia > Rodentia > Spalacidae > Nannospalax > Nannospalax galili. Next base: position 2,746,884 of record NW_008355275.1, read on the forward strand.
AATGCCCTTGATATAGCATTGAAAACCCTTAGTTTTACTTGATCTTGATACTTGAACATAGTTCTTTTTAAAGTGATCTGTGTGCTTTAATAGCAATCACCCACAAAGTATTTCTTCTGTATGTGGAACTACAGGGTATTCTTGTGGATAGACACCTAGGTGAGTGGTGTGATGAAAGGGGGTCTCACTGTCACGAACCACCATGTTGGAAGAATAACGGACAAACTCAAGTATCAGAAATGAAAGAAGGGAGCCTGTCTCTTCAGGGCAAACAGCTTCTAGTACCCACGGCCAGTGACAAAACAGGCAATAGATCAAGTGAAAATTAGATTTTTAGAAAATTCATATCCAGTACTGTGAACCTAATGGTTCCTGAATATTTGAAGGCTTTCTTGGTAAAATTGGTGATATTAACTGATGTGATTTTCTGTTCTGCATAATGAAATATGCCAACATTTAGAAGATCCTGATAACACTGTGAATAAATATTTCCCAAATAAACTATTTATAATGTTATAAAATTATGCATAGAGGAAATATCCACTCAACTTCCAAGATAGGCCAGTGGATTTTAATACAACCCTATGAAAAATACAATGATTCATTTTAGATTACTATTTGAAAGTATCATTTAAAAATTATCACTTGTCAGGGTCTGGTTTAATATCTAAGAAGAATAATCACAGTAATAAAAAGTCTTAAAATATTTCTCCTCTTCCCAGATATTTATTTTGTATGACTAGATTTTCTTCATTTACTTCGATGAAGCAGTATATTTCAAAAATTGAATGCAGAAGCAAGGAATCCAACTTTTTCCTAAAAATATTTAATATGTGATGGGGTTATTTTTTAATGAATCAAGAAGTAATATTGGAATATTTTTTATTTTATTGTCTATTTGGTAAATGTTACTATGTAACCCAAATAGACAAAAGCTCTTTGGAGTCTTCATTAATTTTCGGGAATAAGAACCATTGAGCTTGACTGTGATCCTGGGCAGCTGTGTTTGGAAGGGCTTGGATGGCTAAAGGATCTCTCATTCATATCATTTTAAATGTAGATGCCTGGATGTTCAGAACATTTTGTATATGTTATGTGGTAGTAAATGAATCAATTGGTTAATTTTATAATTGTTCCAGCCAGAGTAGATATTATTATAGTCTGAATTATCAAATATCAGACAGATTGCTCAATTTTAAATGTACTAGCTTGCATGGTTATAGCCTTTGAGTTGCTGGCCAGTGACTAAATACTGAGAGACAAATGGCATGTGTGGTTTATAAATATCAGAAATCATTAGTAGGTAGTGAGAAAGAAGTTTTAAAAAGTTTCAACCAGCCTTGCCAACTAACCTCAAGATTTGCCTTTGGAAGTTGTCCCAACCCTATAGCGTATACCAGCCACCAGAGGCATTTAAAATGGAAACAAGACCTTTGGTTGTTTTAGAGGTAGTAAGATCAGATTATTCTCTTAAAGCTTTTAGTTTTAGAAAGTTTTATAGGGTACTTCAGATAATTCATTCCTCCTCATCAGTAAATATTATGACACCCCACTCCCTGAGCAAACAGGAGTATACACATAAATGACTGAAAGGCAGCAGTAGGATTTTTTTGTCCCCCTAGCATGTGCCGTAGTCTTTCTGTCACTATTGTTTTAGCCTTTTATAGCTCTGCCATAGTTAGAACAATTCAGTTTTGTTTCTGATTATTCTTACTCTGAATTTTATGTGAAAAGGGTATCCCACAAAACCTTCAGTTTTTGAGGGTCAGGGCTATGCTTGCTTTACATCACCTCATTGGCAGATAGACTCTTGAGACTTGCTGCTGGGTTTAAAGTTGTGATACGGGAAATTCATTTCCTGTTTCTAAGAACTGGTTGGGAATTCACCATGCCTAATGTTGTGTTAGCCTCCAATAATATGCATTCCTGCATTTTATCTTTACCTTGGAGAGTTAGACGACCGAAACTGAAGATGGAGAGGATATGGGGTCTTCTTGCTTTGAAATACTTGTCCCATGGCAGTAGAACTGTTATGAAAGATATCTTTTTAAAAAATCTTGCCTTCTATGCAAACAGATTAGGGAAGAAAGGAGTTTCAGTAGGAACTGGTCTTCCTTGCTACAGTTTGTCAGCTGGAACAGTGATCTTAAACATAAGCCTGGAGAACAGAATTGATTCTGATTGCACATTCAAACTGGTATTTGCACTGGTAACTAACTGGTCTGGTAGATACTGGTTCTCATATTAAAGGGCTTAAACCTTTTTTTTTAAATTATTGTTTGTTGTGGGAAAACCTTAGCCAGCATAGGACTAGTCTTAGGCTCTTACACAAGGGAGTTTGGCTTTGTGTAAATAGGCACACAGGTTCATTGGGAGGTCAAACTCTCTACCAGTTTTAATGAGTTTATGTTTCTTTTCTGTGTATAAAATGCCTGGAAATTAATACTGCCCACAATGCTAATGAGCTATAGAGACACGTGTTGGCCCTGAGCTTGGATGTTCAATATAATAAAGCTAAACTAAACATGTAATAAAAATGCTTGTTCTTAAAAAGTGCATAATGTGACACTGTGGGCTAAGATACAGGTTCTGGGGACAGACTGCTTAGTTCTGCCTTTCCAGCTGTGGGATCCTGAGTGAGTTTTCTCTGCCCTTAGAGCTCACTGCCTGCAACACAGGAGGTAAGCGCTATTGGGAAGATTAGCTGTGCTGATACTTGTAATAGTGGATGCGTACGTGTTGTCTGTCATTGCCGTTCTTATGTATGCCAGTTAATGAGATAATCTTCCAAGATTTTGATGACTGATCTCAGTAGAACTACCTTCTTTACCATCTCCCTATCACAATTCTCAGTTACCAGACGATATGACTCTATTTTCTGTTTTTGGAGTCTTAACAGTTTCAAAAAACACTGTTTTCTGAGAGAGTAATGTCTGTAGGGGTGAAAGATGCATTTCAAAACAGTCTCAGGTTTGGAATATCAGTCTCTATGCAGTTACCTCCTTATATGTGCTACCACTGGCAATATCCCAGATATGCCTGTTGCCAATTAATCACTTCCACTGAGAACTTAATTAGAGGCTTAATTAGGATCATCCTTGAGTAGCAGGCAGCATCATCCAGAGCCAGGTCCAAGTTATTGGCTAGCTCTCACCAGCTCTTCTGATCTTATGGAAGTTTAGAATGAGGAGGAAACCTCTTGTGTTTCTGTTTGTTTGCTTTCCTTAAGGGTGCAGAAGTTCAGTGATTATGATGTATTCATGAAGTGTGAGGCATGTGAAAATAAAGCGACATAACCACTTACAGTAATCTATGAGAAAACTAAGATTGCTTATTGAATTCTTGTGATTGTGTTAAACAAGCAGGAAACACATTGTTTGCAAGTGTTGAAAATGGGACTGTACATTCTGAATATGACAGAGTATTTCATTTTTCTGCTGAAAGTTAAAGCACTTCCCTTCTGGCATCCTCATTCTACAATATGTATGTTTTTGAAATATTGCTACACTGTTACAGAATGAAATCAGCACTCCATTCCCTTCACCCCCTCAGGAAAATATGGGAAAATGAGGCAAAAGTAGCATCTTTCTACCTTATTTTCTTAGAGTAGTAAAAATTGAGTTATGTGTGTGAGGCACAGTCAAGTTACTCCCCAAATAATATTTCCCCCAGATCTTTCAGATGAACTGTAACTTTGTAACAAGATGAAAAAATAAAAGCATGGGTGGCTTCTATTTTACAGAAAGGGAGAATCCTTTGAGTCAGGGTCATAGACAAGGACCCGCATTGTGCAAGTCAATTCATATGAGCATTATTTTTGCCTGTTTTGACTGTCACAGACTTTCAGATGATTTACATAAATGACAAACTTGACAAGAAGATCAGTGGAAGTATTTTGTATCCACAGATGCGCTGCTACTTCCTGGACAAGTGGAACAGGATGTAAGCACCGGTGTTCCTGCCCATGTTCCTTGTGTGGACCAGCCTCTCACCTCTGAGGTGAAGCCCAAGCCCACAGTAGAAAGAAAACAGAAGCACACTGAAGAGGTACCCACAGTGAATTCCATCTTTACAGTTCCTGGGTTTTGTCCTTTCGGAGAAATGCCACTATACCTGTGTGCTTTTGTATTTTTCCTCAGATTTGGGAAAATTTAGAATTCAAGTTGTTTAATTGGTTTCATTTACTTTCCTGTATCTCTAATGTATGTGTGTGTGTGTGTGTGTGTGTGTGTGTGTGTGTATGTGTGTGTGTGTGTGTGTGTGTGTGTGTGTGTGCGTTTGTGCGTGTGTGCCTCATACGCATGCTGTAGAACAGTTCTACTTAGGGACCACTCAGTGGAAAGAACACATAGTTTCCTTACCTCTTCTAGTCTGACTTGGTCATGATTCCTCTTACCATCACTAGTGAAGGTAAGGCCAGTATGTGTAACAGAAAATCCCAATCTCAATATCATGGCTGAAAGGAGGTAGAAGTTATTTCTTATATTTATAAAATTGTAGCACGTTCTTACAGTGAGCAGGTTGGTTCCCAAGAGTCATCAGAGACCAAGGGCTTTGTCCCTCTGAATGTTTCCTCCTAGGAACATTGTTCTCATGTGCATGTTCCCAGTCAGATCACCATGGTATCTGGAGGGCAAGGAATGGGAGCATGGGGGCAATGTGTCATAACAAGGCTTAGGACTCAGGGTCCTTCATTGCATCTCAAATCCGTTGACAACTACTTAATAATATGTCCATATGCTATGTTCCTAGCACATGGAAGGCTGAGAAATGTCACCTAACCATATTCTGCAAGTCAGGGCAGAATGGAATCTCTGCTATAGCTTACTCTCCCTAATGTATTACTTAAAGGTCATTTTGCACTTATTTTTCAACTCTTCTACATATACTTAGCAAATATGCTGCTGATGATTCTGTTTACTTTACTATTAAAGGGGTGTCAAGCACAGGAGGTCCTAAAGGCTTCTTTGGTGTTGCTTTCTCAAAAAAAGTCCTTAGTTAGGGTCTCTCTTTGATTTTAAAAAATCATTCAGGTGCTGTTGTTATGGGAAGATAGTCTGTTACAGAATCAGCCATTCAATCAGAGATAATGTACACATTTCAATTTCAAGTGGTCCTTCACCTTCTTGTACTTTTGTTCACTATACTGAAAAGTATTCCAAGGTGCTTGTAGGTTTACTTTAAACGCCCAAATTGGTTACCAGACAAATCAGTCAGGACAACCATTTTCCAATAGTGTTTTGAATTATAGATTATTTCATTCTCTGAGTTGTAAGAAGGTAAAATTACAGGGCTTCTCCTAACAGGAATGTTTCTTTTTAAGTCTTGTTTATATTCTTGACTTCAGTTGTGACCATGGAGGTTACTGGGTCAGCCATTGGACATGGCACCAAGTCCTTTATAGAAATGCAATTACATTAATGTCAGATGTAGAATATACAAAGTCTAGGACAGTAATAGAAAGTATTGTAAAGTAATTTCAGTTGGTGGATTAAAAAAGCTTATTTCTGGGATATATCTAATAGCCAGGGAAACTCAAAACCATGAGTATGACCCCCTTTTTTTTAAATGCTAAGAATTAAACCCAGGGCCTTGCACATGTTAGGCAAGCAATCTTTCACTGAATTACACCCCTACTATGTAGCTTGGACTGGTCTTGACTTTGCTGTATATATAGCTCAGGCTGGCCTTGAACTTGCAATTCTCTTGCCTCAGCTTCCTGAGTACTAGGATTATAGGTGGATACTACTGTGGCTGACTTAAAACTGCATTTTAAAACGATTTTTATTTTATTTTAGGTGTATAAGTGTATACATACTTGCATGTATGTAAGTGTACCCATGTTGTACAATGCCCATAGTGGTCAGAAGAGGGCATCAGATCCCCTGGAATTGGAGTTACAGGTTGCTGGGTGGTCGTTAGCCACCATGTGGGTGCTGGGAACTGAACTTGGGTCCCTTGGAAGAGCAGCCAATGCTCTTAGCCGCTGAGCCATTTCTCCAGCCCCATGAACATTTTTTAGTGTTAGAACCAAAATAATGTAAACAGCTTTTATGTTATGAAGCTCATAGGCTATCTGTAATTAATTTTTGCTTTATTTTGTACTACCAAGGCTAATATTTTGGATGGAAGTTTCATTTCTTTTTTAATCTTGTTTTGCTTGAGAGGAGTCTTACTATGTAGACCAGGTTAGCCTTGAACTTGTATATCCACATGCCTCAGCCCTGTGAGTGCTAATATTACAGGTGTGTGCTACCACACTCAGCTGGGATGTTTATTTCTAATAATTATGTGTTGAATAAACTTTCCAGAACTGTCTGAAATCACAACACTGAACAACTCTGTCTTGGTTTATTATTTATTTATTTATTTATTTATTTATTTATTTATTTATTTATTTATTATTTTCTGTCTTGGTTTAATAGCATTGATCTTATTTTAAAGTATCTAATGTCATGTAAAAGAATGTAATAATCAGTTTCTAGCAAATATTCTGCAAGGATCCATCAATGAACATTTGGGGCCAGAAATGGTGGCTGTTTTCAGTGACTTTAGTCTGAAAATATGAGAATGTGTTCTGAGTGTCCTGCTTCCTCTCAATTGCCCATTAAGAACCCATCAACTGTCTAATATGGATTGGGCCTATTTGTTTTTTTTCCCCTAATTTTATTACTATTTTATGCATGGATTTTACCCTTAGAGAGGAACATTTTCCAAGAACTTTCAACTGCTTATTTGCCAATAAATTTTTCCTTTGGTTATTCTATTTTGGTGAATTTTGCAAGTTTTAAGCTGCTTTATAGAGCAAAGCAAGTTCAAAATAAGAAGATGAAAACTTGTGCTTCCCTGAAGACAATACCATCGAAGAGGTCAATAGAAGAGACTTGAGACATCTCTTTCCAGTTCATAAGAAGGTTCTAAAATTTCCCCCACTAAGCCAGTTTATTTACCTTATTACTTTGTATTTTAGCCTGTAGCTAAGTGCTACCATTATTGATTTGAGCATTAGTTTTGTGTTCTTTAATTTGCCTGTGTGGTATTATGAGTGAAAACAACTCTTCCTTTAGCAGTGTCTCTGTTAGGACCAGTCACATGAGCAATTTTAAGGAAACTCAAAGTTTTCTAGTAGTACACAAATTCTATTCCCTAAGAGGCTGCAAAAAAATTTCAATTAGGTTTGAAATTAGACACCTGAAATCCACACATTTCTCTAAGCTCCTTAGGCAAAAATAACAAGTTAATAACTTAATTCACACTTGTTTTTTGTGTAGCAGCAAGGGACTTGGTGTTGTATTGCACAAATTCTTCTCTGAAATAAACTGGAATTTTAGTGTGTAGTCAGAAACCTTGGAGTTGTGTACTTTAGGATCTTGAAAGAAACCCACCTTGAAAGGAGAGTTCCAGTGTTCTATAATAGCCAACAGCTGAAATGCAGAGCAGACGTGTGACCTCACTGTGCTTGAAGGGCTGTCATTTGGAAGGTCATGGCGATGATCTGAATGGCAGTGTATGCCTGTTTCACTTGGAATTACATATATCTGTGCCTTGTCTTGGAAGTCTGAATTCACTCCTGCACGTCTTTATAAGCTAATTTTATTGTAATGCAGAATGTCAGGATGAATGCTCAGCTTAGAACCACACATATAGTAGACATGCAATAAATTATTGAGAAAACAGAACAAACAAGTCCTCACAACTTACCGGCGTGACTTTGTGCTCCAATAACATGGTCGAGGTCTGTCATGTGAATGTAAAAGTCCTCCACTGGCTCCTGTGTTTGCATACTTGGTTCCCAGCTTGTGGCAGTATTTTGGGGAGACTGTGGAAATTTTAGAGGGTGGGGCCTTGCTGGAGGAAGAGGGTTAGTGGGGCAGGTCTTTAGCCTCACTTTCTGTTCTCTTCCCGCTTCCTGATTGCTGTAGATGGGAACAGGCAACTTCATGCTGCCGTACCTTCCCTGCAAGTTCAGCCAGGAAGGCACACAGAGGCCACTGTAGCTGTTGTCCGTGGGTTCAGGCTATCTCTCGAGTTGCCAGAAGAACTTGGTGTCCTTCATGTTATGTTGGTTTGACAATGTAATAGTTGATTGCAATTTTACAGCATCAGGAATCGCCTACAAGACACACCTCTGAGCATGTCTGCGAGGATGTTTCCAGAGAGGGTTAATTGAGGGGGGAAGACCTGCTTTCCTCGGTGAACAGTACCTTCCAGTGGGTGGCCCAGGTGGAACGAGGTCTGAGGAAAAAGCAATGTGGCCGGTCTGCCTGCCTACCTTTGTTCTTTCCTGAGCAAATGCACCAGTTGCTACTGCGCCTATTGTTGCCATCCTGTGTTGACATCAGTTAGTAGCTTTGACCTTCCAACATGGGCCTTTCCAGGACTCTAACAGGTTTTAGTACCAGATTTGGAACTGTTGAGGCATCTACTTTCATAGAATGAGCAGCTCCTAGCCTCTCCAGTGTGGAAATGACTTGGACTACCCATACCCTATTATGGAATCCAATCTACTTCCCTTTTATAACACACACCTCCTCCTTCTCCCCCTTCTACCCTCCCCCCTGCTCTCTCTTCTCTCTTTTGGTTCTGTTCCTCTAGAGAACTTTGCCTAATATATCAGACATGCAAGTTGGCAAGAATGAGAGGCTTGCACCAAAGGTTTAGAAAGTTGCTGAGGTCAGGCAACATGTAGCAGGGTAGGAGTCCCTGCATGGCACTCCTGAGTAGGCTGTGCATGGAGCTCTGACAAGAGAGGCCACATGTGCCTTAGGTCACGGAGCTGGAGGGGCAAAGCTATCTGAAATTGTTGGAGCCCAAATAATGACACCAAGAGCCCCAGGTGCTAGACATGAAGTAGGAAGTGGTGTTTGCCCTGCTGGGTTTTGGTCTTGCATTGGTCTGATCTTTCCTTGTTCTGATCCCATTATTAATGGAAATGTTTACTCTGTGTAATTGTAGTTTGGAAGTATGTAACTTGTTTTTTTATTCTACAGAGGCTCACAGTTAAGAGAGAGTGTCCAAGTCTCAGAAAAGATTCTGTACTTGTACTTTTGAATACTATTGGGACTGCTAAAGACTATGTATGGGGCTTTTGAAGTTTGAACCAAATGCATTTTGTATTATGAAATAGTCATGAGCCTGTGGGGGCCAGGAGTAAAATGTCCTAATTTAAATGTAAAATGTGCCACATTAATTTTCTGGCCTGCTCACATTTTGTCCTCTTGCTTCCTGGTCCATGTAGATGTGAGCAAGTGTCTGTCACATGCTCCCACCATCATGAAACCACTCTACAACCTGTTTCACTGAAGATGTTTGTTGGAGTTTGCTTCCTATTGCTGTGATAACCACCCTGACCAAAAGCAACTTAGGTGGGGAAAGGGTTTATTTTGGCTTACGCTTCCAGGTTACAGCCTCTCACTAAGGGAAGTCAGGGCAGAACAGTGGAGGAAAGCTGTTTACTGGCTTGTTCTTTTCCCAGATCATGCTCAGCTAGCTTTCTTACGCAGCTCAAACCTACCTGCCTAGGGAAGTACGCCCCATAGTGGATTGGGCCCTCCTCCATAAATTAGTAATCAAGAAAATGCCTCACAGACATGCCCACAGGCTAATCTGATCTAGGAAGTTTCATTTGAGGCTCTGCTTTCCCAAGTGACTCTAATTTGTATCAAGTTCACAGTAAAAACAAGAGTACTCATCAAAAAGTTTGGCTAGGACCAGAGGGATGGCTCAGCAGTTAGGAGCATTTATTGCTCTTGCAGAATTCCCCAGTTCAGTTCCCAGCATCCTCATCAGGTGGCTTACACCAGTCTGTAACTCCAATTCCAGGGGTTCTGATACCCTCTGGCCTCATGCAAGCCCACACACATACACATAAATAAAAATAAGTAAACTTTAAAAAGCTTAGCTAAGTTCAGGAAATTATCTGAAAGGAGTAGAAGAGTACGTCACTATGCTGCTTTCACAAACTTCTGGGGCTTTTCCTTGTCTGTGAGGTGATTTTGCCACCCCTTCTCCCTCACAGTTTATTCTCAGACAACACTGAACTGCTTTCAGCCTTACAGATATGAGATTTAGCATCTTATATCCATGGCTTGCTCATGGGAACGCTCCTGTCTGCAAAGCTCTTCTTCCCCCAGTCTGTTAACTAATATGCCTTTTAAGATTCTGCTTAGGTATCACCCCTCTGGCAACCAGTTCCTTCCCAGCCCACTCAAGGCTGGTCTATGTTGATGTTGCTTCATTGTCATGATTTGTTTGTGCTGATCTAATCTGTCCATGGCTTCATGCAGGTCTTCATGTTTGTGTCCTAGCACCTTACACAATGGTTAGGATTTGGTAAGAACAGAGACTTCGTGGGAAGAATGAAAAACACTTGAATGATAGCAGGAGACTATTCTTACGTTTTTGCTCACTCGGCCATAGTGAAGCACATCCCCCAAATGGTTTGAAATGTACTATGGATCGTTTTTTGTCCCTGAAAATATGAAATTATTACTATTTTTAGTTTCTTCTGTTGTTCTGTTTCAGCTTTTAAGTGGTTTCTCATGAAAATGGTGTGGTAATACCTGCTATTAATAGGTCTTAGTTTCTAGGTAAAAAGGTTTCTATCTTTAAGTATATTTTTATTTTGTGTTTATTATAAATGAATAATCCTTGTGTTGGCATATTAATTTCCAGAAGACTTTATTGCTTGCTGTTGTTTTGGTTAATTCAAAATGGCTGTAGTAAATTATGTGCCATAATGAGGATTTAACTATATGAAAACAAAATCTTAGGAGAAAACATAGTTTTTCTATTTAAGAGAAAATTTATGCATCTAACATTAGCTATTACAGTGCAATGAGACCTCAGGGAAAGGGGAAGGGCAGGATGGCATTGGGTTGGGCTATCTCAGAAGAACTAACTTGGCCAACGGAGTTATCCCTTATCAGAAGCCCAAACTGGAGCCTTACTTTACCTAAGACAAGGTGACTGATGAATGAGGTGGGACGAGGTGGCTGCCAATGGGATTTTCTCAATCCCTGATTGGGAGGAAATTAAACTTCTGAACTTTATGGTCCCCTGCTTTTTCCCAGTTATTCCAGTTAAGCGTGTGCCACATGCTGTTCAGATCATTCTTTTTCTTTTGTCTTCTCCTTGAAGTTAGGTTAAGACACAGGTGTTGCTGTATTCAGTTTGTGTTCCCTGCACTTAAACTTAATAAATGTCTATTGAGTGAACACATACAGGGGAGGGAGGTGGAGATGTGGCAGTTGTTTGTGTTATGTAACAGGGGTGGGAGGACATGGTATAGTATTGGAGGGACTTGCTTAATTTGAAGCTACAGCCCAGTCTCACTGGGAGATGGGTGAAGTCTGCATGTGGTAAGAATGGCTAGGTTCAGGGGCCTCAGAGTGGGCTTCTAAATCCTAATGTGGGAGGCATACTTGGGATAGGCAGCCTAACGTTCAGTAGATATGTGATAACTTGCATTTAGACCAGACCTAAAGAGTTGTAACCCACCCCCTGAGATGCCTTGCACTGATAGAGATGGAGTCTTCTCTACATCTTGGCCAGGATCAGTTCAAATCAGGTATCTAAGACTTGGTAAATAATTAGCGTGTGACCAGGTCTGCAGGCCTCAGTATTTCTGCACAGAGCTAGAGATGGCTTGGACACTTAGGTTCAGGATATGTGTGTTTTGCATCATGGGGTGTGCATTTCTTCACTTGAGATGGTACCAATATTGGTCCTCACTCTCACTGTGGTGAAGAGAAATGTAACTGTGGAAAGTGATCACGGGCACATCAGTCACTCTCCTCAGGATGTGGTGCTTCCTTTGTGCTGCTGCACTTTTGAAAAACAACCAGGCCTCACACACGGCCTTGAGTGCATTTTCTGTGGTAGGCTGTCTGAACTGGGCAACTTATTTAGAAAAGGTCTCTTCTCCCGAAGAACTGTGGAATGGTTGATTTTTGATGGTGTTTTTGAGCAGGTGCAGCTTCACTTGAAGCAGATGGTCCTGGGTTCAAATGTGGCATCTCTCCTTTATTAACTGTTTAGCCTTAGGCAAATTCTGAAGCCTTTTAGACCTTCATGAATTGGGGGTAATGATGGCTACTGGTGGGGCTGTTTGATGATTGCTGCTGATGCCCATGTGGTTTCTGGCACTAGGACCAGCCCATGGCAGAGTGCATTCCATGGCACCTCTTATTTCTTGTTAGGAAAGTGCAGAGGCATTTTCTGATAACAAGGAAAATGACTGAAGGTCTGGAATGTGCTGGGCTGCAGCTTCTGGCTTTCCTATGGAAGGATGATGCATGGCTGTGTGTTCGCTATTAGCAGTTTTTGCTCCTAACTTCCTGAGAGGAGAGATCTGCCTTTTCATCATTTCCTTTTCACCTTCGGTACCTGCACTGAGTTTCTGAGCAGTTTGCTCCATTTTCATACACACTGCAGAAGCTACTCAGTGAGATCATCTTCCAGGAGAATGTTTAAAGCTGATAATAGCTTCGGGCACCTTTTCAGTTTTGCATAAGCCATAGTTTTCAATTATTTCAGCATCACCATACATATTATAAAGTGATAGATGTGCCACACATCATTTGCTTTGGTGGGGCTGTTCAGGGGGCGAAATAATGAGATTTAAAGCATTCTCTTTCTGTTTATTGGAAAATGTACTTTAAAAAAATCCTTTTTTTCTCTTGCGCTGGGGATCAAACCCAGGATCTTGTGCATGCCAGGCAGCTCGCCAACAAACTGGGCTATATCCTCAGCCCTGGGAAATACGCTTCTAATCTCTTGTCCTTAGGAAGACTTTACAACTCATACATTTGTATAAACATTTGTAGCTACTCTGACTTAGAAATTAACTATTATTTAAAAAATTTTTGATAGGTAGGAAAAAAGGGATTCTGGATATTTAAATTTGACAGTACTTGTTTGAATTTTGCCTGTTGTTAGACAGGCGTTATGGCTATTACCTGAAGAAGTATAGTAAATGTAGGATATTTTAATTTATATTTTAAAATTATGTTTTATTAACAGGTATTTTTTAGTAAGTGGTGAAAATGTATTTAAGATTGGTCAATTTTTAAGGTATATTTCTTGTATTTTAATGTACTCCTAGTTTTTCCATCTGCCTCCATCCTTGACACTACAAGGAGGTAAAGAATGAAATGAAAGTGTACAAGGGAGACCTTCTGATTTTTGCCTTGGGGGCAGAATTAGTCAATGATTTTCATTCAGATACACATACTACAATTGGGGCATATTAAGAGGCTTAAATTAGGTCAAATTGAATAATTGAATTTGTTTCTTTACTTAAAAACAACTTAATCAGCGGAAAATGCTGAAGTCTAAAAAAAGGTTTAAACATTAATGGGCAGTTTATATTTTCAACTTCAGTGATTTGTCTTTTCTTCCTTTGTTACATTTTGTAGATACTTGGAGATGAAGTCCAGCCCTTCTCTCTGGATGAAGAATTTGACTATGAAAATGTGGCTCTCACCCCCAAATTCTCCTTTGAAGAGATAGAGACCATCAAAGAGTCATCAAATCAAAAGGGAAAAGACACCAATCTGGACTAATGGGGACCCCACTACTGAGCCAATGGCTATTTTTGTGTTTAGGTTTATTTTGTTCATATTCAAGCAACCTTAGAATAAAACATAAGCCAACTGACTCCCTTTGTGGCCATTTACCCATGTGTACTTATTTATCATTGCTGTTTATTACCAGGAGACAGAGCAACCAACACGACTGAAGAAATCACTGTCCTCTCTGAATTCACCCCTGTTGTGTTGCTGTACCCTGTCACTGGTTAGAAAGAGGGAACTTGGAAATGGGGAGAGGAACTAAGGCCTGCTGAGTCATTTGGTAAGGGCACTGCACATGGCCATGTGTGTTCTAATGAAGCCTGGGAATGTGATCCCATTGTCTTGGGGGTGAAGGGCAATTACACATGCAAAACATTATATTACAGAGAAAAAAATGTTTATATCCATAGGTCATTGTTCTGTGAGTCCAGAGATAGTGGTATCAGTGTGATTGTTGGGAGATTAAACTTCTAAGGTTGATTGGGTGGGATTCACTGGAAATGAAGGTGCCTGAAAGTTGATTTTGTATCACACATGGAATCTTGGGATTCTTTTTTCTTATTGACATTAAGCCATGTTTGATGGTTACAAAGTGCAGAGAATAATCCAGAATTTTAAATTCAACTTGGAAAAGCAAAATGGAGACTATAAAAAGATACCACAGGAGCTGGTGAGATGGCTCATTGGGTAGTGCTTGGCATTCAAGCCTGATGGCCTGAGATTGATTCCCAGAGCCCACATAAGATGGAAGGAAAGAACAGACTCCACAAAGTTGATTTCTGATCTGCATATGTGTACCATGGTGTGAACCCACACCCTTGTGTGTGTACACATGGACACATACATACATACAATAAAAAATATAGAATAATTATGTACAATATTCAAGGTCATTAAGGGAATGGTGGAGAAGGGGTAAGGAAGGCACAGAAGAAGGGGGGATGATGTATGTGTAATACTTTGAATTATTGAGGTAATCAGTAGCAAATATACTTGGTCTTAATTGGTATACTTTTCTCTTTTAAGTAGACTTTAGTTTTTAGAGCAGTCTTAGATTCATGGTAAAGCTGAGGAGATTGAGAGTTGCCATGCATTCCTTCCTGTTTCCCTATTATTAACACTTCACATGAAAGCTACCATCTTAAATGTTTAAGTACACAATTCAGTATTATGAACTATATGCACAGTATTGTAATAGATCTCTAGGACTTTATATCACTGAAACGTCACAGATACAGAACAGCAACTCCTTCTATCTCCCTTGGCCTCTGGCAACTGCCACTTTCTACTTATGAGTTTGACTATTTAGAGTCACCCTGTGTAAGTGGACATGCAGTGTTTGTCCTTCCATGACTTGCTTATTTCAGTTATAATATCTTCTAGATTCATCCATATGGTCATGGGTGTTAGGATTTGCCCTTTTTAAAGGCTGAGTGGTATTACATTATATGTGCATACAGCTCCTTATTCACCAGTCAATGAACATTTAGTTTGTTTCCTTATCTTGTCTGTTGTGTGTGACACAGGCATGTATGCTCATGTTTGCATACGTGCACTTGTGCTTGTGTATTTGTGAGGGGTTGTGTGTGTATGTATAGCCAAGAAACACCATTTGCATTCTTTACAAAATCGTGCTCTCAATTTCATGCTGCAATAGATTCAGATAATTTAAATATTTTTATTCAACAAACTTCCATAAAGCACCTTTTATTTTTCAAATTTCATTCATACTACGTATTGGGGAAGATAGATGGGGCCATTTAGTGGGGAAGAGAGATGAATTCATAAGTAATTGCAGCAGAGCTCTACTGCCCAATTTTAGCCTCACGCTGTATCTTAGTGCTCTGGAGCACTTAACTGTAGCCACTGTGATGAAGGAACTGATTTTTAAAGTATTTTTAATTTATTATAAAATATAGAATTTATTTGATTCAATTATTAGAAAGCTTTCAAGTTTATTTAGAACAATTTATGTATGTGAATCTACTATTTCAACTGTACGTTAAATTTTTTTTATTTTTAGTTCATGTGTATGAGTGTTTTGCCTGTGTGTATGTAAGTGCACTATGTGTGTGCAATGCCCACAGAGACCGGAGGAGGGTGCTGGATCCTCTGGAACAGAAATTACAGATGGTTATTAGCCACCATGTAGGTGCTGGCAACTGAACCTGGTCCTTTGCATGGCCAGCCAGTGCTCTTAGTCTCTGAACCATCACTCCAGTCCCTCAACTGTACATTATAAATCTAAATATAGATTAGTTATTTTTGATGACATCATAGTGCTTTAATTTGAAATTACTGCATGTATAAAATTCTCATTGGATTTTGAAGAATTAACTTGAAAAATTATGTCTTTTTAGTATGGATTATAATTTTAAGTGATGCTTAGATTACCTGGCTAAATGAAATACATTATTAAAATTCACCCTTTTTTTTTTTTACCTTTTTTTGTTTTAAATTGTCTTCATTTGGAGTTACTAAAATTTCTTACACTGAAGTTCCCATGTTTAAGCTAATAGCATGTGACTCTGCCCTTTCCTTTGTACCATATGCATAGATTTCTCCTCATATTATCTTTTCAAATCTTTTATTTTTGAGAATTTCATACATAGATACAAAGAAAAATCATTTCTACCCCATTTCCCCTCTCCAACTCCATGTGTACCTCCTACAACATGCCCGCTTCCAACTTTTTTTTTTTTGATTACCCACTAAGTCCAGTTAGTGCTGCCCTATATGTGCATGCGTGTGGGGCCATCCACCAGAGCATGGGAAACCCCAGTGACCACATTCTCAAAAAAGAATGATTCTCCCTCTGTGAGCAACTGTCCACTGCCAGTAGCTCCTCAGCAAAGGGTGGGGCCTGGAGATCATCTTCCTGTCTATGCCAGGATTTGGCTGGCTTGATTTTGTGCAGGTCTTGTGCAGATAATCCTACCTGCTATTAGTTTGATTGAGAAAGCCAGTCATGTTCAGAAGACGGCATTTCACAGCACTCCTCCCCATTGTCCAGCTCTTCCATTATTCCTGCTTCAGCTTCTAGGATATTCTCTGAGCCTTGGTGGTTATGGGGTTAATATAGATGTTCCATTTAGGGCTGAACACTTAGTCATTTGTTCTTAGGACATTTCCCAGTTATACATCACTCTGATGACAGCTGCCCATGGTGAAACAAAGCTGCTCTGACCAGGGCTGGAGCAACCAAGGTCAATGGGTTTATTTAGGTATAATTTAGAAGGCAGTTTGACAGCATGACCACAGCAAAATAACAATAGCAGGCTCTACCCATGACCTCCCCAGCTATGGACTTTTTACCAAGATTATAGTACTAGGTATGAAATTCCCTCCTGTGGAACAGGCTTCAAATCCAATCAGAAAGTGTTTAGTTACCTCATACCAGTCAAGCCACTAATTGCATCAGTGGGCAGATTTTGCCTGGCAGGTTGGTATTACAGCATGAAGAGTCCAGTACTGGGTGAGACTATTGGTGTCTTTTCTTCCCCAGCACCCTGCATAGCACTTCTAGCACTATGAAAGATAGCTAGCAGGGAAGAAATTTCCTGGTTGGTTTGAGGTGGATTTCTCTATGCCCTACGTACAAAGTATCTTCAACAATAGTGTTTTACCATATAGTTATGGTGGTAGCCAAAGGCAATGAAAATAGCCTGTGTTTTGGGACCCCTGGGTTCACCCTGACCAATAACTTATAGGGAGGTATCCTGTGTTAGATAGCATTAGTTATCAACTTGACACACCTGGGTAGAGAGAGCCTCAATTGGGGAATTTCCTCCATTGGACTGGTCCGTGGCCATGTGTGTGGATATTTTCTTGATTGTTGAGTGATGTGGGAGGGCCCAGCACACTGTAGCTGGTGCCACCCCCGGGCAGGTGGTTCTATATTGTATAAGAAAGAAGGTCGAGTACAAGCCAGGGGACCAAGCCAGTAAGCAGCATTCCTCAATGGCCAGTGCTCCAGTTCCTGCCCTGAGTTCCTTCCTACCTTGGGCTCCCTGATGAACTGTGACCCGGGAGATGTAAGCCAAACAAACCCTTTCCTTTCCAAGTTGGTATTGATCAGAGCAATTGAAAGCAAACTAGAATATCCCATCCCCTGGACTGTGGTTTTCATTTAATAGCCCATGTCTTTTGGGAACAACATTGTTCACTTATGCAGGGTAATTCCCTTTGAACTCTTAATTTTAAAATTGTATAGTTGAAATTAGCTTACTAACTAATGGATTTCCATAAGGCTTTTTCATACATCCTTGGTATTGGCTACTCCACCCATTGCCCCTATTTCCCTGTCCCCATCTCCACCTAACCATTTAACCTCGAGTATTCCCCCCTCTTCTTTTATGTGTTCTACTATCCCTCCAGTTGTTTTTTTAAGTTGAGTTGTGAGATAGTAGGCTTCCATATGGATTTTCACACACCCTTCCTCTGGATTAGCCTTCCCTCACTCCCCAAATATTTTCTCGCATTCTGTGGGCTGTCTTTTCAATCACGTTCACAGTTTCCTTTGTGTACAAAAGGTTTTAGTTTCATGAGACCCCATTTGTCAATTATTGCTCTTATTTCCCTCCCTTCTGGATTTTCAGTCAGAAAGTTCTTTCCTGTAGCTATAAGTTGAAGTGTACTTTCTACTTTTTTCTCTAGCAGTTTCCAGGTATCAAGTCTTATGTTGAGGTCCTTGATCCCTGGAGTTTTGTATATGATGAGAAGTAAGGATCTAGTTTTATTTTTATGCATATTGAAATCCAGTTTCCCCAGCACCATTTGTTGAAGATGGTGTCTTTTTTCCAGTGTGTATTTTGTGGCATCTTCATAAAAAATCACATAACTACATGGTTTGGATTTGTATCCGGGTCTTCAATTCTATCTCATTAATTTGTGTATCTAATTTTGTGCCTGTATTATGCTCTTTTTATTACTAGGGCTCTGTAGTATAATGTGAAATAAGGTATGGTGATATGTCTTGCAGTATTCTTTTAGTTCAGGATTGCTTTGGCTATCCATGATCTTTTGTGGCTCCATATAGATTTTTGGACTGTTTTTTCTATGTCAAGAAGTCATTGGAATTTTGATTGGGATTGCATCTGTAGGTTGCTTCTGGTAGGATGAGGATTTTCACAATATTAATTCTTTACTCTGTGAGCATGGGAGGTCTTTCTGCTTTCTAGTCTTCCTCCTCAAGTTCTTTCTTCAGTGTCTTAGAATTTTCTTTGTAAAGGTCTTTTATTTCCTTGGCTAGGTTTATTCCCAAGTATGTATGTATATGTATGTATGTATGTATGCATGTATGTATGATGTATTTACTTATATATTTATTTATTGTGGCTATTGTGAATAGGATTGTTTCCCTGCTTTCTTTTTTAGTATGTTTGTCATTGGAAGGCTGGTTCTTATATGTTAATTTTGTATCCTGCTATTTTGACAAAATTATCAGCTCTAAGAGTTTTTTCATGGAGTCTCTAATGTAAAGAATCATATCATCTGCAAATAAGTAGACTTTGGCTTCTTTTCCTACTTGTGGCCCTTTAATTTTGTTATTATATTATGGCTCTATCTGACTATATTCACTAGGAGTGGAGAGAGTAGACACTTTGCCTTGTTCCTGATCTTAGTGGGAACTGAATTTTTTCTTCATTTAGCATGATGTTGGCTACAGGTTTGTCTTATATAGCTCCCTCTATCCCTAGCCTCTCCATGACTTATCCTGAAGGGATTCTAGATTTTGTCAAAGGCTTTTTCTGTGTCTAATGAGATGGTCCTGTGCTTTCTGTCTTTGAGTCTACCCATGTGATGGGTGACATTTATTGATTTATGAACCACCCCTGCATCTCTCTTATGAAACCAACTTGGTCGTGTTGCTACCAGGAAACTTGAAATTCTATATATTACTTGCATATTTTTATTCACTAGTACCACAGTGATCTGTGTCATAAGAGTGTATTAAGGGGTAATGGCACAAAGCAAGTTAGAGTTATTTATATCTGTGGAAGTGTATTAGCTACTTTTCTTGCTGTATTGATCTATACCTATCAATATGTAATGTAAGTGAGGAAAGGTTTCTTTTGGCTCACAGTTCAGAGGAATGCAGTATGCCATAGTGGGGAAGATGTGACAGCAGGAGTGGCTTGGTTCATGATGCCAGCCAGGAAGCAGGGAAAGCGGGTGCTGGTGCTCAGCTGACTTTCTCCTTTTTCTTTTTTATTCAGTCTGAGACTGTGTAGTGTACACTAGCAATACATCTTCTCTCATTTAGACACAACCTCACAGGCACACCCAAAGGGTGTCTTATTAATGATCTTGGTATTACTTAATTCAGTCAAGTTGACAATAAAAATTAGCTGTCACAAGGAGCTATGGCACTGTCATAGAGGAGTGACATTTGAACTTGATCATGAGTCAACAGTCAAGTGGGAGGACATTACAGTTGGAAAGCATGCTGTTCTGTGCATTCCAAAGAATGATGTATGATAGCCGTATTTTTAGTTTTGAATAGGTGAGTTTACTAAGTATATAGCAAGCCAAAGTAAAAGAACAAATAGCAGAACTTGACTGGGAAAGCCTCTTTAAGGCAGCCAGCTGGAGTTCCTCATAGACAGTCCTCAGGTGAGACTTCCAAGTAAAAGAATAAATAACAAAAGATAGAGATAGCATCATCAAATTGGGCACTCACAACATCCAGCAGAAACCGATTGGTGTAAGTTGACGCAGTCAGGGTTTACAGTTGAGTTTTCTCTTCATGGCTAAGCTTGTCATGACTGAATTATCCCAGGCACTTTTTGTGTCATGGGATGAACAACAGTAACATCTGTTGCAAATGGCTTACCATTGGTCTACCAAATGGTTTATCTGCTGTCAAGAACACAATATTTTTACTCTTGTGCTATTTGGCTGTTTCATTCCTCCCTGTCATAGAGTTGGGGAGGGGCAGATCATCCTCAGACAAGAGGCTGGGGAAGACATTTTGAAACAAACACACTTATATTTGCAATAGGAAGTGGGGAGAATCTCCACTTGCAGAATCAGTTTCTCCGTGAGCTCAATCAGTACATGACAGCTTACCAAAATAATGTACATTACATGTACCAAAGGCATAGATGATGTATGACAAACCAACTTCTTCAAAGAAGGTCCATATTTTTCTGTGATGAGTATAAAGTATTAATGGATCTTAATTTTTGCAGATCTTTATATATTCTAGATATTACACCTTGTCTAAAATACAGCTGGGAAAGATTTCCTCACATTCCATAGGCTGGCTGTTTAATTTGACTGAGTTTCTTTTGCTATGCAGAAGCTTTTAAATTTCATATACTCCTATTTGTCAATCCTTGGGGCTATTTGCTGTGGTATTAGGGTCCTATTTAGAAAGTTCTTGCTTGTACCTATTATTTCTGTTTTCTTCCTGCAGTTTTGGTGTTCCAGGTTTTAAATTAAGGTCCTTGATCAATTTTGAATTGATTTTTGTGCAGGGTAAGAGATATAGATTTCACCCTATTCTCTTACAGGTGGATATCCAATTTTGTCAGCACCATTTATTGAATAAGCTATCTTTTATTTCAGATTATGTTTTTGGCACCTTTATCAAAGATTAGGTGTACATAACTGTGTGGTTTATTTCTGGGTCTTCTGTTGCATTCCATTGGTCTGTCTGTTTTTGTGCCAGTACCATTCTGTCTTTGTCACTGTGGATCTGTAGTTTGAGATCAGGTATCATGTTACCTTTGGCTATGTTCTTTGTGTTTAAAATTGCTTTGGCTCTCTGTAGTCTTTCTGTGTTTCCATATGAATTTTAAGAGTTTTTATTTTTTTAGTTTTGTGAAGACTGTCATTGGAATTTTGACCTAATCCCCAAGCTTCCAGTTAATAAATGGGTCAATGAACTAAACATACAGTTCTCAAAAGAATAAATATCAATGGCTAATAAATTTTTTTTGGTCTTTTCAAGACAGGGTCTCCCTGTAACCCCAGCTGGCCTGGAACTCACTATGTAGACCACAATGGCCTTGAACTCACAGAGATCTGCCTGCCTCTGCCTCCCGAGTGCTGGGATTAAAGACGTGTACCACTGTGCCTGGCTATGGGTGGTTGTTAGCTGCCATGTGGGTGCTGGGAATTGGACCTGGGTCCTCTGCAAGAGTTCCCTTAACTGCTGAGCCATCTCTCCAGCCCTGAGAATGGAATATTTTTTATGTGCATGTTTGTGTATTGTGTGTTTGTATGCCACATGTATACTGGTGTCTACAGAGGCCAGAAGAGGGCATCAGATACCCTGGAGCAGTAGTTCCAAGTGGTTTGAAGCCATCTAGTATGGGAGCTGGAACCAAATGGGTCCTGTTGCCAGAGTTCTCTCGGGGTCTCTTGTGCTATCAGGCAAACCATATAACATATCTTTATGTACATTTATTATTGTCGTTGGGGAGGGAGGGGAGTGACTCACAACAAAAGAAACACCCAGTGCCTAGCTCTGCTGCTGCTCAGCTGTGGGCAGTCCTGCTCTGTGCCATAGCTCAGAGCCCATCATACCACATCCCCACCCTGGCTCGCCCAGAGTCACCACTAGCATTCGCTCACGCCTCAGGGGCCAGCCTTCTCGCCCCAGGTCCATAAGTGTCAGGCCATTCCGTCCTTGCTGGCTGCTCCCCATGCCCTGCTCCTTGGAGGAACCAGCCACCTGGGGACAGGTCCTCTGGAAGAGCAGCTTGCACTCTTAACCACTGAGCTATGTAGCCCCTACACAGTGAAATTTTATTCAACTGTCAAGAAAAATGAAGTTATGAAATTTGTGGGAAAATGGATAGAACTAGAAAATATTAAGTGGCATAACCCAGGCTCAGACAAACACTTGGTGTTCTCTCATATGAAGATCCTAGCTTCTGATTTATATGGGAGCAAGTGTGGGTCAAGGTCTGGAAACTAAAAAGGGTCCCTGAGAGGATAAAAGAGGCTTTAAGGGATGGAGAGCGAGGGGCATAGGACACATGTGATATGAAAATAGAAGAGGGATACTTGGGATGGGAGGGGATAAACAAGCATAGGAACAAATGTAGAGGCTTAAGATTACGAGTGATGTCTCTGTGTGAGCATTACTGCGCATCTCCTGTTCAGGCCCTCACGGTCTCCCCTGACTCCTCTAGCATTCCAGCCATATTCTTTTATGTGGCTTTTAAAAACACCAATCAAAATGTATACTGTTATCTATGAGACATGGAAGCCAACAAGTATAAAAAGCTGAAATTTTTTTGGTTTGGGGCCTGCTTTAGAGAAATCTTTCTCTGGGTCACTGTACAGATACAATAAACTGCTTCCTATTTGCTTTAGCCTTTGGGGTCCCATTTTCTATTCTAGGCCTGCAAGAAGAGGAGCAGGTGTGTATGGGGGAGAGGATCACCCCAAACTAAGCATGTATGAAAATGCCTAAAGGAAACCTGTTACTATGTATGATAATTTCAAAAAGAATAAATAGGATGACACCATGGGAGGAATACATAGGATGACACCATGGGAGGAAGGTGAAAATGTAGGTCAGGTTCCATTCTGAAGGACGTATCTACTCAGGGAGACTAGTTTGGCTGTTGTAAGTAGCTAGTGTGGGGAGGATAGGAGCCTAGAGTGAGGCAGTGCAGGAGGTAGTGGAGAGCATGGATTTGATTAGAGACTTGGGAACAGAGCTGCAGGAGGTGTTGACCACAGCAGCCTGAGAACAAAGGAAACCCTCAGGGGTGAACACAGGGCTTTAGTATGCAGCTGATGCACATGCTGAAGAGACAGCCTTGCAGTGTAGTTGTTTGCAAGGGTTAGAGATTCTGGAATCAATGCACCATCTTAGTATTTTAAATAAAGAGAATATTTCATAATTTTTAAGATATTCCCCTTAAGACTCAGTTTTACAGTAGAAGAAACACAGTCATATCTTTTGGTGTTTAAAAATACATTTCATAGGGGTATTTCATGGTTTACCCAGGCAGGGAAAGTGGCAGGTGGATGATGTTGCAGAGCATCCTGCTGAAAGGCTTGGTAAATGTCATGTTTTGGCTTCGTTTCTCTTGGCAGTTTTGATCCCTGTGTTATTTGGGGGCAATTGTGCAGTATGGAAAAAGTGACACTGGAAATGCATCCCTTCAGTCCTTTGAATGGAATTGCTCTGTCTCTATTGTACTGTTTCCCTCTCCCTAACCAGCCACCACTTCTCCATGACTGCCTTGCAGTAATCCTTTGATCTGATAGAAAGGTTGTTTCACATTTACTTGTAAGCTCTAACCAAGGAAACTCTGTTTACACTGCTGGGTATGCTTACCCGGATGAGGCAGTGGCATCCGATGACTAAAGTGTAGAAGGCAAGTTAAGCACCTGGGGCATACATCAAATTGGGAAGGAGGAACACGAAACAATTTTAAAGTATCCCGAAATAATGGGACAGTTGCAAACAAACTAACTTGAAATGGAGGAAGTTCTGCTGAGAGCCTGCATCACCAGCGCTAGCTTTTAGTATGGTGGGGCACTGTGATTTTAGTACTTTGAGTGTCCACCTCAGGTGGCAAAGCATGGGAAGAAAATGTATTCAGCCCTGACATAGAACTGTTTTGATTCCTTTGTCAAGGATTCTCTTTTCTTTTCCCACAAACGAGATTCAACAGAATCCTTATTTTGAAAAACATTTTCCTGTGTGCTAGCTATATGGTTGAATTAAATGTGAAAAAGATAGTCAAAGAAAAAAAATTTCATTTTATTATTTCTTAGAAGTTGATGGTAAGGGAAAACAGTAGAATGAGAAATGGCATGAATCTATTACATTTCTTTATTATTTCCTCTCTACATGTCAGGCTACAGCACACACATGGAGGGTCAGAGGACAACTTGCAGGAGTCAGTTCTCGCCTTCCATGTGGGTCCCAGGGATCAAACTCAGGTCATCAGGCTTGGCAGCAAGTGTCTTTACCTGTGAGCCATCTCACCAGCCCTGTAAAAGGCTCTTACTGAGAATATTCTAGAAAGATATTTCTGCATAGAAGATGAGAGATCCTACTTCTTGCCATGGCTGAACCAACTTTTATAATAAGAATATGGTTCCCACTTGCCTCTCCTATCTCATCTTGTGCTGTCTTCCTCCTTTCCTACTGTGCTCTAGCCTATTTGTAACTTTTTCAGACACTTGGTCTTGTTTCTACATTAGGACCTTTACTCTGTTCTCCCTTTTCCCTGGTCTCCGCTCATCATCATATAGCTAGATCCTTCATTAGTCAGCCCTCAGCTGGTAGGTGGCCTTGCAGAGTCTCTGACAACCATATTTAAAGTATCCCCCTTTCTTTACAAGCCTCCATCTCTGTCACTGTGCATTCCATAACCTGTTGTGTCATGTTTATTATCCTGCTTTTGTTAGAATGTTAGCTACAAATTGGGCATGGACCATGCCTGAAAAAGACCCAGAGTATAGCTCTGTAAATATCCAAAGAATGAATTGAACGTAGAACGATATGCTTATCAGCTTAAAGAATTTGGAGGTCCGTGCTACAAATTCTGGTTAGATATTTATCAAGCGTCTTTTATATTCAAAGCACATTGGGTCTTACTTCCTTGAAGTTGATAGTCTGATGGTCAATGGAAATCACGAATCACCTGCTTGGAGAGTGATGACTCATGTTCAGCCTGTTCCTTCTTTTCTTTTTTGTGACTTCTTGGAGAACTGAGAGAAGTTGGTTTTCATGGAAACTTTACCCATTTCTCAATTTCTCTTTTGAAGCCTTCTTATAAGTTTGTATTAAAAATCCCACTTTGGGAAGTTGGAGAGATGGCTCAGTGGTTAAGAGCACTGGCTGCTCTTGCAGAGGACCTGTGTTCAGTTCCTAGTACCCACATGGTAGCTAACAACCATCCCTAACTCTAGTTCCAGGGGATCTGACACCCTCTTCTTGCCTCTACAGTCACTGTACAACATGGGTGCACTTACATACATGCAGGCAAAACATTCATACACATAAAAATAAAAATAATAAATAAAACATTAAAGAAAATCCCACTTTAGGGCTACTCTGGTTAAGAGCACTTGCTACTCTTGCAGAGGATCTGGTTTCAATTCCTAGCACCTACATGGTGACTCAAAATTGCCCATAATGCCAGTTCCAGGGTACCCAATTCCTTCTTGATCTCTACGCACGCTGCATGCATGTGGTGCACATACAGATAACCATACACACCTATATACACAAAAATAAATATAAATTAAAGAATTAAAAACACTACTTAGGGACAATTACTAAGATATAAAACAGATATCACCAGCATTCTGCACTCAAGGGATGTGAACTGGTGCCTAAGGAAAACTAGAAAAGAGAAAGAAATGAAGGCATGAAGACTGAAATAGGCAGGAGGAAGATAGTTCCATGTTGGCGCCTACATCAAATTTCTTTGTAGAAGCATTCACAATATTCATGATGTGATAGTCACAATGTTCATGAAACATGCCAGACTGGAGAGGTAGGTTTAAAGTCTAACTCTTTATTTAATTTATGGCTCTTGTCTTTAATCCCAGCACTCAGAAGGCAGAGGCAGAGGCAGACACAGAGGCAGGGGGATCTCTGTGAGATTGAAGTCAAGTCAGTGTGTTCTCTCTTCTATATAGTGAGTTCTAGGCCAGCTGGGGCTACTGGGAACACTGTCTCAAACAAACAAAAAAGAATGTGTGTGTGTGTGTGTGTGTGTGTGTATGTGTGTGTGTGTGTGTCAGAGAGAGAGAGAGAGAGAGAGAGAGAGAGAGAGAGAGAGAGAGGACATATGTGCCTCGGTGTGTGGGTGCCATAGTTGGGGCGATGGAACTGAGGTCAACAGGCTTATGTGTCAAATACCTTTACCATCTAAGACATCTCACCTGTTCCCTTTATGTTTTATTCTGAGTGCACTGTAAACCCTTTTAAACAAAGGAGAGAGGATCTGGCTTATATTTGAGGGAAGGTGCATGGAAAGGGAGCTGGGCTGTACTGTACTGGGGAGAGGTGACATGGAGGGGAGCACCGTGTTTGATTGTGAAAGGTTTTTTTCTCTCTGGGAATCTCAGCATTTTGAAATTTTATGCCAATATGGTTTAGGATAGGTCTCTTTCCATTGTCTGTACTGGGTACTCAGTAGATTTTTGGTCTACAAATCTCCATCCTTCAGTCTGGAATTTTCTTTTTGTCTTTACTGTCTACAGCGTCCTGCTTTTGCATGTTGGACCTCTGCGGTGGATATTCACACTTTTGCACTTGCTTCTCTCTTACTTGTGGTTTTGTTTGCCCTATTTCCTGGGAGACTGTATCAACTTTCTAGTCCACAGTCTTTAAAATTTAATTTTTTAAAAATTGCCTGCATGTATGAAGTACCTGTAGAGGTCAGGAGAGAGCACTGGACCACCTGGAACTGGAGTTACAGACCATTGTTCACCCCTGTGTGGTGCTGGGAAGGAAATCTGGGCCCTCTGCAAGAACAGCCAGTGCTGTTAACTGATAAGCCATCTCTGCAGTCCCTGTAGCACCACATTAACACCTTTTTTATTGTAATTTGTATGCTATTTTTGATTTTACATTATTTTAAATTTACTTTTTTTAGAAAAGGAAAAGGCAGCTGGGCGTGGTGGCGCACACCTTTAATCCCAGTACTCAGCAGAGGCAAGCGGATCTCTGTGAGTTCAAGGCCAGCCTGGTCTACATAGTGAGTTCCAGGACAGCTGGGGCTACTGGGAGACCCTATCTCAAAAAGACAAAAAAAAAAAAAAAAAAAAGGCAAATACCTAAAAAATCTATCTTTCTCTGCTAGGGTCACATTAGGACCGGACTATTAGATGTGTGAAGGTCAATTTAGGGTCTGTCTTTTGTAATGTTGAGCACTGTGCCTCTTGACAGTAAGCACTTGTATTTACTATGCTCGTTGAAAATGAGGTAGGATTAGGAGAGGGCTTTGGACAGTCTTGTCCTGGTGGAGAAAGCTTCCAGGGTAATGTGGTTATGGATCAGTCAATTTTAGAATGTGTGAAGGGAGATGGGGCAGATGCTTTAGGCTGATGAGTGTGTCTGGCCAGGCCTGCCTTTGCTGTCTGCAAGACCTTATATGTTAGGATACCATCTTTGAACTCAGTTCTTTTTCTTCCTGTTGTTTCTTCTGTTCATGCTTCACATTGTCTTGCTGGAGTCTATCTGTCCATTTTTCCTTTGTGTATTCTCTCTCTCTCTCTCTCTCTCTCTCTCTCTCATGTGTGTGTGGTAGATGTATGTATGTGGTATGCATGCTTGTGCATACACATACAGCAGCCAGGGCAGGGCATCAGGGCTTTTCCTCTATTGCTCTCCACTTTGCTACAAGGTCTCTTACTGAACTGAAAGCTAGCTATTTTGGCGAGGCTGGCAAGCTCGCGGCAGCATCCACCTGTCTGTGCACCCTGGCCCCCCAGTGCTTGACTTATAGGCATGCATAGCCATGCCTGGGGATTTGAACTTCGATCCTCATGCACTGCTCTAGCAGAGCAAGTGCTCTTACCTGCTGAGCCATCTCAGCAGCCCTTTTGATTATAATCTCTGCTCTGCATTCCATCTCGTATTATTCATCTCTGTTTCACTTATTTCCCTTTGAAGACTTCTTATTTTCTAAGTCCTTAACTCCTTTATTTTCATGATTCTAATGTGTTTTATGCATTGCTTTCCTATTAATCTTCAGGCTACTATCTTGTTTCAAAACTGCCTCTTGCTGCTCATTGTCTATTTATTACTAAGATTGTCTCAGCACAGCACTCCTGGACATTTTTTCATGTACCCCACGGCACAGGTAAAACTGACTACACTTGGCTCCTGAGCATTTCCTTCTGCCTGCGTGTGTACGTTTTTATTGTTCTTTCTGTCTGGATGGCCACTGCTCATTTCTGCTCAGTGAATTTCTATTCATCCTTTAAGATGCATCCCAGGGGTCACTTCCTCCATGAAGTCTTTCTGATTCCCTCATCCAAGTCTAATTTCATGTTCCCTTGACTCTTGATATGATTTTGTAACATTTGCTGGTAACATTTTGTTTTATATTATAGTTATTTGTGTGCGCATTTTGTCCCAAGCCCCAGAACAAGAATCAACCAAATCTCATTCATTTTTCCATCTTGAGTGAGCATTGTCTCTTGCACATTCTGGTTCTAATCATTGACTTCGTTGACCTAGAAATGCCAGGTAATGTGCCATAGAAACGAATCACAGGCAGATTTATCCATTCAAATAATACAGACCTGTATCTGTTTCTTTGTTATGTTTTATGTCAGAAACAATGATGTTGTGATTTATTAATCCATTGAATTTATGACAAAGAAACTAATGAAAAATGTGTTCACAAGCTTCACTAACATGTTGATTTATTGAGATAACAATCAGAAAAGGTTGTTCTCTCCAGCACAAAAGAGGGAGGAATAAAAGACCCAGCATTATAACTCTAATGTAAGTACATTCTGCATGAAGGAATATAGGAAGGCATTTCAGTACCAAAATAGTGGCAAGTCAGTAACAAAAGTTATGGTACATGATATATAATTATAATGCATTTTATGTCTGCGAAAGCATGCAGTCTTTCTAAAGAGTTTTTGGTTGGTTCCACTTTGGATTATCTCCGTTGTGTGCTGTTGGAATATTGACATCCCTGTTAAGATTTAAAAAGTAAATCCGATAGCTCTCCAAATTGTGTTAATATTGGCTATATTCTTGGAAAGAAATTAGCATCAATTTTCGTTTAGATTGAAAAGTGTTTTCAAAGGATGGCTTATGTGAAAGTGGCGGTAATGGCGCTTGAAGTAATTAGGGTGTTTAACAACCAGACAGAAAAAATCACTAATTATTCTCCTCTTCCCTGCCTCTTCTTCAAGGATGGGAAGCCCTGCACAGGATTTGAATCACACACAGATTAGGACTTGTAAAAATCACAGTATCTGATGTCTTTGCAAAATGTCTTCCTAAGCCTCAAGAGAGTGTTTTGGTGCTTGAAGAGGGCTTAGCTTTGGAAAATGAAGAGCAACTGGTTCTTGAAGAGGCTTTTGTTCTTCAAGAATGTTCTATGCTTTTCTTTGAATATTTTGATTATGGTATTACCTGTTTTGATGCACTGACAACTTATGGTTTTCATATAAACATATATACATACTATGCATATCTCATATATTTTTGTTGTACAGCCACCTTGTTTTAAAATGTCAGTATGCTATGTTGCTTTTTTGTTTTTCTGAAATTGGATTTATTGACCTTTCTCAGGGAAAAACACGCAGCATTTGTTTTCACTCAACTTTCTTTTCTGTCTATTGTTCTGGCTGGGAGCTTTGCCTGTAGCATCTGATTCTGCATCCCTTAATCAACTGAGTGTGTCCCATATAGAAATGCGTGTTGGTTGTTTTGTATTTAAACAGCTGAACACCTGGTTGTTCATGTGCAGGTGCACGGAACTCTGGAGAAGGGTTTTAATTGAGGACACACAAAAAAGTAAGAACACATGCAAGTTGCAGATGAGGGCTTGAGTGTTGAGTTTAAGATGCTCCTGTGTTCACAAATAAGTAGGGCATGTGATCCCTTATAGGTCAGGGATGGCATGAATTGCTTTTCATGATGTTTGCTTTCTAAAAAGCATTTTCACTGATACAGTGGTTTTGGTATTTGTCAGCCCAAACGAATCTACTGAATCTTATTTAGTTGTCCTCAATTTGCAAAAATCACAAGAAGTTTTACACAGATGGCACCTAAAGTGATCACTTTGCATTGTTATGTAATTAAGCTCTAATATACTGTATATCAAATAAATAAACTGTTTGGTGCCATCACAGGAGAAGAAGAGATGAAACAAATGTTGCAAAAATTGTGCCCACATGCTCATCTTCTCACAATATGTAGGTCAGTCAATACATTTTAAAACAATAATTGATCAGAGTAGAAACTGTTAAGAGAATAATATGACAAAGTATCACATGTTCAAAATCATCTTAAGTGTGATATGGAAGGAAGGGAAATGAATGAATTATCACATCACAGACAGAATTTGGCACAGCAGGGAGAAGTCAGTGCAATACCTTGGGGACCCAGTGGTGAACTAGGACAATATTAGATTGATTCATTGGCTCAAAAAAGTCTCTTCTTTTTATAGCCTTTATAGTCAAGAGAAAAAAGGAAAATAGACATCCTTTGTATGTTCTAGATAGTCAACTCAATATTACTTTGGAGCAAGCTGGATAGTTTTAAGTATATGCCTCACTGGCACGTGTTCCTGGGCTTGTCCTACTCTCCTGTCAGGTGCATTCTGCATCACAGATGGCACATGTTCATCTTGTGGTGATGAAGCGTTGTCATCAAAAGCAAAGCCCCCCGTGAAACTCATCCAGGTAGCCCACTAAAGAAGGATCTCTCTACCACAGAGATGAAAGTTGTAGATAACAGGGGCATTCCCACCACCACACTCTCTTGTGGGAAGCTGACAGTTAACACAGGTGGGCATAAGGCACTACCCACCTTTTGAAGATTGTTAAAGGGGGATGCCATCTCTCTGGGATTAGTCCCTTGCCCTGGGCTACAGAGCTGCTTCTGAGAAGCAACTAGGTAATGAATACCTTCCTGGCTTTCAGAAACTCACAGGTGGCTGTCAAAATCCCATTGTTGCTCAAAGGCAGTTAAGCCAGGTGATGCACCTTTGGGATGCATGGCCATTTGAGGGGCCACCTTGATTCTTGTTTGGTTCAGAGGCCAATTGGATTTCTCAGCAGCTGGCTCATCTACTTCTTCCCAGAATCTAGAAGTGGGGGAGGCTGGGTCTTTTCAGCTGGCGAGTGCACAGCTAAAGTGCATAAGGAGAGAAGCAACTGTTAAATGAGTCTGCCATTCACCAAGCAAACATCATTTTGTTTAAATTACACTGTGCTATTTTATCTTGACCTGCAACCAAATGGAACTCATTGTAATACATTCTCACATACAAGATAGTTGGCTCATTAATAAAACCCTAGGAAGAAGACAGGAGTAAACAATGAAAACTCCCACACATTTGCACCATAATACACTATAATATTTTTCCTTCTTTTTCATCAAAGTTCTCCATGTAATTAAATCTCAAGTAAGTCAGCAAACAAATCCTTAGCATCTTTTATTGTACTCTTTTTTTTTGAGTGAATTAGTTGTTTTTCATACTTCTAAGTAGCAACTAAGTACAGACTCCTGAATTGCTGAACGTTTTCCTTACAGACATTAAATATTTGAATGCTAATGGCATGGCAGGCTTTGGTACTTGGGTAGTGAGCATGTCTGAACACATATGGGTGATAAATGCTATGAGGAACAGCAATTTGGGAGAAATAAAGTATTTGCATGGAAAGGAAAAGCCGCATTAAGGAGATTACAGGTAAACCGAGACCTACAGTGTTCCTATGCAAGCCAGTGGTTAGGTTGAAGACCCCTAAAATGGACTAGGCTTGGTGGTCAGAGGAACACGAGGAAGACCTGTGTGGCTGCAGGAAGACATACGTTGCTTGAAATGAGTTAGGGATGGCAAAGCGTTGTATCATTTCGGCACTGAGGAAGCCATTGGGTTAAACGCGCCACATTTTCAGTTTTAAGTGATTAACTCTGCCTGATGGGGTAGAGACTGAGTCCAGAGAAGAGGCAGAGAAATGCTCAGAGGCAGGCATTGCAGCAATCCAGGTGTGAGGTGATGGAGGAGCCACTTGGATATGATAGGGGAGGTGGAGGAGAGAAGTGGATGAATTCAGAGTTTGCTCTGGTGATGAAAAACTAGTGAGAGATTGGATATGAAGAGGGAAAGTAGGTGAGAAGAGTGGAGGCTGAATTAGGGTTAATTTTGTGGACAGGCTTCTCTCCCAATCTCCAAGGTTAAAGCTCGGGTAAAGAAAAACATGCTGATAGGTATTTGTTGGGGACTTCCAACAGCACTGTTGTGTGATGCCATCTGAGATTTCATCTTCTATTGCACGTTATTCTGTCTCATTTGGATATGATGCTTCTCAAGCCAGATGCTATTTTCTGTCTTTTCTGGTTAAAATCTATGATCTCACTTTCCAATTCCCCAGCCTCATTCTCATCATTTCAGTGTCTTAAACAAATTTTCAGCCAGTCATCTGAACATCATTAGTGTCTTGGTATCCAGTGTAGACATAGAGCCTAATAAGCATCTGGAGTTGAATGGAATACACATTTGGACAATAGCACTCCATGGAGTCTGTGAGGTTCTGTGAATTGTTTATAATGAACAAATCATTACTGCACAACAAAAAATAAAGTTCAAAAGTAATGAGCAAATATTTGGAAACCTCTATAACAATTTGAAATTCCTGTGGTATCCAGGCGATATTTTATTTCCCTGATAATTTTGCTTTCATCTTATTCAACAAAATGTCAATTTGAGATGGATTATAAATTAAAAACAAGACAAAAACCCCAACTACCCAATTTTCACTCTAGGTAGCTTGAGAAGCCCAGTTGAGGACAATAGACCACACCATTGCCTTCCTAAGTGAAAAGGCTTTCTGTGATGCCATCCTATAAAAGGTTAAGGGCATTTGGAGAAACACAATTTGTTTCCTGCTTTTTTCTTATTTGCTGTGTCCCAACACAAATTGGTTATAAAGAACCTAGGACTATTCTGATGTGTAACAACCATGGGTTTCCAACAAGTGGAAAGAAGAGTCCAGGGAGATGGTTCAGTCAGTAAACTGCCTGACACACAAGCATGAGGACTTGAGTTTGATCCTCAGAACCCATATCACAGCTGGGTGTGGTAGCAAGCCTGTAACCTGAGCCCTGGGAAGGCAGAGACAGGTAGATCCCTGGTGCCCAGTGGCAAGCCAGCCAAGGCTAACTGCTGAACTCCAGGTTCAGTTAGAGACCCTGTCTCAAAAAACAAAGTGGAGGGCTGGAGAGATGATTCAGCAATTAAGAGTGCTGGCTTGCTCTTGCAGAGGACCCAGGTTCAATTCCCAGCACCTACATGGTGGCTAACAACTGTCTGTAACTCCAGTTCTAGGGGATCCAATGCCCTCTTCTGACCTCCACAGGCATTGCAAGATATGGATGCACTTACACACATGCAGGCAATTCACACATACACATAAAATAAAAAAAAATATACCCCCCCCAAAAAAAAGTGGAAAGTGACTGAGAAATGATACCCAAGATTCACCTCTGACCTCCACAAGTACACACACACACACACACACACACACACACACACGCACACACACACACATTAATAATGAAGAGTAGAAAGAAGTGGAGGAATTCCAGAAGTCCACATAATGAGACCATAGACAACTGACCATAGACAACTGACCGACAATAAAAAAGTTGCTTATGAATCAAATTCTATCCATGCCTCTTTCCAGGGAATTTTTTTTTTTTTCTGGAGAAAGCAAAAGTAAAAGCCTTTATTGAGGCAAAAACCCCAGATCCCATTGGGACAGTAGGGGTCTCCACAGCTAGAGGGCCCCAAGGAAGGTTTTATAAGTTTCTTTTAATCATGTTGTGAAACTGTTTTATAATTTCAAAAAGTCATGAGATTTGGAATTGGAGAACAATTTTTAATGTACATTTTTTTTTATTGAACCCTTGTGCATTTCACACGATACAGCTCAATCATACTTAGATTCTCACCTGAACCCCCCATATCCCTCACCGGATCTCACGCACTCGGTCATATATGCTAGGGACTATTGAGTCAAGCTTTTGTACTCAGATGCTCCTCAGTCCAAGTTCAACTGCTGAAGTCGAGTCAGCCTATCCAGAGTCACTCCCTTAAAGAAGGGCTACTCTCCCTCACCCAATAGTTCCTTGACTAAGGCTGGGGCCTGCTGCCCACTTCTACACTTCTATGCTGGGCTTTTGTCTGATTGAGTCTGCATAGGTTTTGTGCATGCTGTCACCATTGCTGCAAGTTCACATGAGCAAGTTCCCAGAAGTCTGACTCTGTTTCCTTATGGTCATGCACCAACCCTGGCACTTACAATCTTTCTACCTCCTCTTCTGCAATGGTCCCTGGGCCATGGGTGGGTGAGTTTTTATATAGGAGTCATATCCAGGGACACACTCTGCAGCCTCTTATTCTCTACACTCGGTCAGTTGTGGCCTTCTGTGTGCATCACACTGTTGCATGAGGAAGCTTCACTGGTGATGGTTGAGGAATGCATTCCTATTCTTTCTACACACTGCTCTGCTGTGTTTCATGAGCATTAGGTGTAGAGGTTCCACTGTAGATGTGTGTCACCTAGGGCTAGGCATCTCTCAGGCACAAATTATCTGTCTCTGTGGCAAGTTGTGGAACTCTGAAACGGATGTCTACATCCATTGCAAAAAGAAGCATCATTGATGAGTGGTGACTGGCACACTTGTCTGTAAATATAAGGATCCATATTTAGCATACAGTAATAAATTACATTTGTCTAGAGATATGAAAGAGATCATGTTTACTCTAGAATCTATGACCTTTCCAGCCATGTGTATTTGGTTATGTTTACAGTGCTACTCTTGATTTCCGTCCAATTGAGCGGGTTCTAATTTCAATTAGATAGCTGTTGATTACCCTCAGGATAAAAGTGCCAGTACTACACCATTATAGCTTGTTGCTCAGACTTCGAAGCTAGGTTGGACCTTTGATTGGTTTTTCTGCCTTAGCAGCTTGCATAGTATCCTCTAGAACTGTGAGAGCTAGTCTGGAAGACACTTTTTAAGACTCTTTAGCTGTGGGTCTCTCCCTCCCTTCGTGGGCCATTGGCCACTGACCCATAAGAACAAAGGGAGCAGAAGTGACGAATGGGGTCAGGACGGCCAGTGAGCACAATGGAAAAGATCTTCCGGGGAGTCAGATTCAGCGATACAGCTCCGTTTATTCTGTGGGGGTCAGGGAAAAATATAGTGTGGAGCCAAAGCTTCAGCTGATAGGTGTTCATAGTATGCTTTATTTACATGTGGTAGGGGGGTCCTATCATCTGGCTATAGGGCAATGCCTAATTATCATATAGAAAAAACCTGGGGGCAGTTTTATTGCAGGTAGCTATACCCAAGGCTATATTCCGAATAAGATCAGGCATCTGTGCTTGGAGGCACCGTCCAGATAAGTAAGGCAGGAAGCCCCTGCTGAGAAAGCAGTCGACCTTAACAGCAGGGTTCCCCAACATTTAGCTCCACTCTTTCATTTTATAAATGATGAAGTAACTGATATCCTAAAGATATATTTGAGATTAAAGGCCCTGTAGGGTCCAGAAACCCAGGATAAAGTGTGTTTGCTGATCTTTTCCATTAAAACCCAGCAGAGGCAGAGTGTAGCTTTTCTCCTAATGCTCATTTGTCAGTGTTGTAATTTTGATCAACTTTCTTCACAAATCTACATCCCTGTGAAATGAGCTGCTAAGCCCATTTTTAGCATCTTGTTTTGACATAAACAAAAATTATGTTTAGCTGAAAATTTGGGCTGGAAGCACACAGTTGCATGCTACATCACCCTGCCTCAGTTTAAACATCTGTCATTGGAATGTTTTCCAAGAAGTTTTGTTCTGTTCCTTTCACGAGGAACCCAAGAAACATATGTTACCAGTCTACATCTCCTCCTTGATCCATGTCAAGTAAGATTTTATGAGGGTTTATTTTGTTGAACATTTCTGAGGTTATATGAAAGGATGAGTTTGGGGGTCAAAAAAGATAGCTTGACTTCAGCATATATTAATAAAGTGATTAGATATATAACAAACCTCTACAAAATACAGCAAAGTGAAGGATTACAGTGCTGTGAGAGTTACAAGGGATAAGATATCTAAATACTTAGCATGATGCATGACATAAATATTTCATAGTGGGCTGCTCTAGGCAGATGGCCTCTGTAATTAAGGGCAGTGGATACTGAATACAAGAATAAATGAAAAAGGAGACTGCCTAGTCAAGTCTAGTTTGAGGATTACCTGTCACTCAAGAAAACAGAAGCAACAGTGTGAACCAGGCACTGACGAGAGATGCCTCTCCCCTCTGCTGAGAGCTTCTCATCCACCAATGCTCTAAACTTCTAGATAGGCTTCTGTTTACACAGGGAATGGGAAGTGGTGACACACCTGCAAGTGGTGTGTCTCTATCCTGGGAATTTCATTTGTGGGAAAGAGGGAGATATATGCCCATGTGAAAGTGAGCTGCAGTAGAGAACACAGAGAACAAATAAGGACAGAGATGTGAGTTAGCCATCTTACTGGCAAAGAAGTCATGTCTTTAGGAGAGCAGGTGTGTATGGCCAGGATTTGGATCTGGTCTCTGGCTCTTGGCTTCTCCTTCATGTGCCTCAGCAGGCAATGCTTCATCCGAAGAGTTAAATGTGTGGCTTGCAGTCAATTTCACTTGTTGCTTCATTTTTTCCAAGATGTAAATTGGGCCAAGTCCCACCTTGTTGGACTGTTGTTATGAATGGGAAAAAATGCTCATTAAATGTTCTGATATCTGTGAAATGCTGAAAATTTTAATTGCTATTTTATTCATTAGTGCCTCTTCTGGTTCCCAAGGGTTACAAAGTCCCTTGAGGATGAGTAGTTCAGAAGAGATGTATACATGACAGTTTCCTCATACCTCTGGAAAATAGAATTGCATTTCCAAAAGGAAATCCCTTAGAATGTTAAGGCCCTATAGTCAAATATTGCAAATAACGCCTTTTGGAATTTCAAAAACATTAGAACATTGAAGGCTCTGAGAAGTCCTGTAGTAAAGAAAGGTGTTTTGATTAACCCAGTTTGAAACATTTCCCAAACTTGTGCCCAAGCCCAGTTGGATTTTCTAGAACAGCAAGGCTGGGACTTTAATGCATGGGCAATCCTCCAGAGAATGAGTGCAGATTCTGATCTAGCAGTTGTGGGGTAGGGTCTGAGATTGTTCTAAACAGTTCCATGATGATGTGAGTTAGAAAAGATGACCCAAGGCTTTACCCTAATTCTACAGAGTCAAAATATGTACACAGGGACAAGCCCTCCCAGGTGAGTCCTATGTACATATTGCATGAGAAGTACTGATTAGATCAGAGTTTCTCAACATCAGCTCTATGAACATTTGGAACCTGATGATTTTTTTCTTTTCTTGTAATCAGGAGGCTTTCCTGTGCAATGTGGGGCTTTAACAGCTTCTCTGATTTCTACTCACTAGGTAGGTACCTATAACACCCCTTTCTAACTGTGACAACCAAAATGCACTAGAAATTGACATGTGTGCTTTGGGGGACAAAACCAACTCTGATTGAAACCCACTAGCCTCAACATGTCAAACTCCTCTGTCTGTCCTGGTTCATTTGGATGTGTTTTAAAAACGTGCTAAGACTCTTCTTCTTTTCCTTTTCTCTTTCATTGTGGTGCTGAACAAATGCTCTACCACCGACCCACATTAACCCAATCTTTTTATTTTGTTTTATTCTTTGTCTTTTGGTTGTGAGCCTGAGTCTTTTAATGACTGCATCAGCTCTCAAGCTGTTTGCTTTATTTTTGAAA
The DNA here is from genome assembly GCF_000622305.1 of Nannospalax galili. Classification (NCBI taxonomy): domain Eukaryota; kingdom Metazoa; phylum Chordata; class Mammalia; order Rodentia; family Spalacidae; genus Nannospalax; species Nannospalax galili. Next base: position 2,784,950 of record NW_008355275.1, read on the forward strand.
AAAAGGTGATAGTAATAATTTTGTCAGGCCCTGCTTTAGGAGAATCCACATATTTAATTCTCATAGAACTATAAAAGGTTGTTGTATAGCTCATGTATGTAGTAACTTCAGCAATAGGGTCTTGTCATGAAGTTCTGATGGGCCACCAAGAACAGGGGCAATGGTCAGAAGTTTTTGAGGTCCATGAGACCCCTGATAAACAGCTTCAAGAGAGGGAGTTCATCCCTGGCATTAGGGTTTTATTTTCTTAGCCCATGGTGGCTAGTAGGGGCAATGTTTCCCTGTTATAGGGTAACCCCTTTTAATCTTTTAAAAATAATGTATAATATATATATATATATATATATATATATGCTTTGAGAAGTTCTATAATAGATTTCCATGTGGCTTTTTCTAAAGGTATTTAGTGTTGGTTTTCCCTCCTCTGTCCCTCCTTTGCCCTGCTTTCCCATTTCCTCACTCCATTTAATCCTTCCTACTTTGTTATTTCCCTTTCCCCCTTCATATCACTGCATTCTTCCATGTGTTCCAGGAAGCCTTCCCTTCTCCACAGCCATTTTTTAGTTTCCTGACTTCTCTGAATTTTCAAAATGAAACATGCACATCTGGGATTTCAAAGCTAGCATCCAACTATGAGAGAGAACATGTGACATTTTTTTTTTCTGGATCTGGGTCACCTTACTCAGGATGATTGTTTCCAGTTCCATCCATTTATCTGTGAATCTCATAATTTCAGTTTTTAAAGGTCTGACTAATATTCCATTATGTATATGTACCACTCCTACATTATACATTCCTCAGTTGATGGACATCTAGGTTGTTTCTAATTTCTGGCTATTATGAAAAAGGCAGCAATGAACATGGATGAACAGGTACTTCTGTAGGAGATTATAGAGTCTTTGGGGTAATGCCCAAGAGTATTATGGCTGGATGATTTGGTAGGTCAATTTTGAGGAATCTCCACACTGATTTGCATAGTGGCAGCACCTCTTTATACTCTCACCATAAATGGATGAATTCCCCTTTCTCTATATCCTCACCAGCATTGTTTATTTTTGGATCTTAGCCATTCTGACTGGAGTTAGATGAATGCTCAAAGTGGTTTGAATCTGTATTTCTCTGATGATTAAAGATATTGAAAAAAATTTTAACATTTGTTAAATGTAAAATTTGAGCCATTTGTGTTTCACCTTTAGAAAATGTCCTGTTCATCTCTTTGCCACAATTTTAATTGGGTTGACAAATAGTATTTTTATTGATCTCTGGGTCTTTGGCATTTGTACCATGAATATACAAAACTTATTAACAGAAATTTTATAAATTCACTGATGACTTCCTTTTGACACCACCATTGATTGGTCTTAGAGTTCTCTGAGTTGTCTTCCATTTCTGTTCTTTGTATTTCTCTGACTGTAAAAGACAACAGATGGTTCTCATTTTCCTGGGAAGTGACTCTCAGTTTTAGACCTGGGTCAAATCTAGGCAAACTGGGACAACTGGTCACCTGTCTGGCCCATTTTGTTATCCAGTAATATCAAATATTCTGATTATGGCTCTAATCTTACAAAGAAGCAACAGTTTTCAGTTCATGATTGTGGTCAACACCAGTGGCGACTGCTCCTCTGTTCTTGTGGGTGCTTCTCCTTTGTTCTCACGGGTGTTGAGGCTGCTCCTCTGCTTGCCCTGGGCTGAGGCTGCTCTTCTGCCTGCCCTGGGCTGAGGCCACTCTTCTGCTCGCCTAGTGCTGCCTCCTGTCCTACCTCCTGTCCTCGCTACTTCTGCCAGGACCCCAGGGCTGGTGAGGAGACTGTGTTAGTGGAGCCACATTCAGACACAGGAGACCAGGTTCAGTGACACAGGTCTGGTTTATTGCAGGAAGGCACAAGCTTATATAGGGGTAGTGGTCCAATCACAGCACAGCAAGTAGGATACCTTATTAGCATAATAGGTTTAGCGTCCTATTAGCATAACAGACGTAACGTCCTATCACAGAATAACGGGTAGGATGCCTCATTAGCATAATGGGTTTCAGATTACAGAGCCTGGATTCCTGGAAAACACGTGACCCTGACTGTTGCAATATCTAAGTGTTGCAATTTGGAATTCCAAGGGTGGTGACTAGGGAGTGGCGAGCTCTAGGCATCAGTCTCATGATCTGCCAATGGGAGCAAATGTCATAAGGTGTTTCTTGCCTGCTATATGGCTGTCAATAAGACTTTCACCCTAGGCTCAAGCTTGTCTCCCACACATGATTATCCTAACTGATTTCTTATGTTTTTATTTTTTAAACATTTTATTGAAATTTTGTGTATTTCATACAGAACATCTTAATCATCTTTATATCCCCTTCCCCATTGACCCCTCCTATATCCCTCCCACTTGAATTCATACATTGTCTTTTGTATTAAGGCCTATCATGTCAGGTTAGTGTCTCCAGATGTCCCTCAGTGCAAGTTCATCCACTTAGGTCTAGTCAGCCTATCTAGAGTCCCTCCCTTTAAGAAGATCAGCTCTTCCTTACCGATGGTGTTTTTTTGTTTTTGTTTTTTTTGATGGTTAGTTTTTTTATTTCTTTATATATTCTACATACCAACCCTCTGTCAGAGGTATACTTGGTAAAGATATTTTCCTATTTTGTAGATTGACCCTTCACTTGAATGATGGTATCCTTTGATGTACAGAAGGTTTTTAGTTTCATGAGGTCCCATTTATCAATTGTTGAACTTAATGCTTGTGTTATAGTAGTCCTATTCATAAAGTCCTTTCCTGTGCCTATAAGTTCCAGTGTATTCCTTACTTTTTCCTCTATCTGATTCAGAGTGTCAGGTCTTATGTTGAGATCCTTGATTCATTTAGAGTTGAGCTTTGCATATGTTGAAAGATAAGGATCTAGTTTCATTCTTCTATATGCCACTGTTGAGTTTAACCAGCACCATTTGTTGAACATGTCTTTTCTTCAGTGTGTATTTGTGACTTCTTTGTCAAAAATCAGGGGTCTGTAAAAGTGTGAATTTAAATATGAGTCCTTAATTTTATTTCACTGATCAATGCATCTGTTTTAATGCAAGTACCATGCTATATATTTTTTTTTATTGTAGCTCTGTTGTATAATTTGAGATCAGGGATGTAATGCCTCCAGAAGTTTTTTTTTTTTTTTTATTGTACAGGTTATTTTGGCTATCCTGGTGTTTTTGTGTTTCCATATGAAATTTGAGATTATTTTTCAATTTCTGAGAAGAATTGTGTTGAAATTTTAATGGGTATTGCATTGAATTTGTAGATTGCTTTGGTAGGATGACCATTTTCATAATATTAATTCTACCAATCTATAGTACAGGAGGTCTTTTCATCTTCTGACATCTTCAATTTATTTCTTCAGTGTATTAAAGTTTTTATTGTAAAAATCCTTCACTTTCTTTGTAAGATTTATTCTAAGATTTTATGGTTTTTGAGGTTTATCATGAATGGAATCATTTCTCAGACTTCTTTCTCAGTATGTTTGTTGTTGATGTATAGGAAGGAATCAAGCTGGTACTGACTTAAAAGTCTCATTTCTACAGCCTAGTTTTCATAGTGCTGGAAAGTGCTATGCATGCTATGGGAATCAAAAAATAGTCACTAGCCTTACCCAGCTGTGAATCTTGTGAATTACAATTGTCTTGGAAAGATATGCCCACTGATGTCATGATTATTATGGTGGTAACCAACCATTTTCTAATTGGATTTAAGGTCTCTGCTTCATTGGATGTAGTACATACCTGACATAGGTATCAGGGTTAAGAACCTGAGACTAGCCAGGTCACAGGGCATAGGGGAGAGCTTAATACTAATTTTCTACTAAATAGTTATAATGTTAAGCTGACTCCTAATGACTTATTGTTATGCCTGTAGATAGATGCATCACTCATCTCTCACCAGAAAAGCTTCCTTATGCATCAGATGCTAATTAACACAGAAACCCACAGTGGACCAATGTGTAGAGAATAAGAGCCTGCAGAATGTTTATCCCTGAATAGGACACATATGTCAAACCTTTGCCTCCCAAAGCTTGAGGATCATTGCAGAAAAGGGGGAAAAGATTTAAAATTTTTTTTAAATTTATATTTTATGTGTATGTGTGTATTGCCTGCATGTAGTTAAGTGCACCTGTGTCGTGCAATGTCTGTGGAGGACAGAAGAGGCCATTGGATCCCCTAGAACTGGGGTTACAGACAGTGGTTACCTGCCATGTGGGTGCTGGGATTTGAACCCGGGTCTTCTGCAAGAACAACCAATGTTCTTAACCGCTGAGCCATTTGTCCATTCCTGGGGGGCAAAGATTTTAAGAGCCAGAGGTGGTAGATGACCACAAGTAAATAGAGTTTTCCAGACAATTTGTAGGTTATGTGAACTCACAGCAATGATGACAGCACACACAAGTCACATATAAACTCAAACTGGACAAAATACCAGCACAGACATGGGGAATTGGGTAAGAAACCCCAACCCTACCTGAGGAGCTATTGGCAACCAGTGACTGCTGGGAGAAGAGAGTCTCTTTCAAGGTTGGAACTCTTGATAGGTTAACCAGTCTCCAGTAGATGGATCCACATTGAAGGATGTATTTGGGGACAGAAATCAAACTCTATAGGCCTTATATATATAATAGAGTACATTAAATTGGGATGAGGGTACTAAGGGGAGATGCAGATAGGGGATGGAATCTAAATACCATTAAAATATATTGTATGAAAATTTCAAAAATTCAATAAAAAATAAAAAAAATAAGGTTGATATTATCTTTATTTTACAGATCACAACATGCATTCTTAATATTATAGAGACAGTATTGGAACTTGTCAGGGGAAGAGGAGAGGTCTTTTCTCAGAGTTAGCCTAATAAACAGTGGCACTGTGAGTAGCTGGTAGTAGGCCAACATAGCTCAATACTGTCACCTTCTTGAGAATTCTCTTTTGCCAATAGGAAAGATGGACCATTTCAGAGTTGTGTCCTTATGTTGGAGATATTAGTAACTTTTCTTGTCACTGTGGTCAAAATATCTGGCAAAAAATACCTAAGAGAGAAAAGTTTAGTTTTGGAGTGGTTTCAGAGATATTAGTGCATGTTAGTAGGGAAGGCATGGGGGCTGGCCATGTGAAGTGTGAGGTGATGGCTTCACACACAGTGGACCCAGGAAGCAAAGAGCTAGAAGAATTAGATGTGGACATAACCTTCCCCCTTCCTCCAGCTAGGCCCCTGACCCAAAGGTCCCACTATTCCTAAAACAGTCCCATCAACTGGAAGCTAGGTTTTAGACACATGAGCCATGGGGGGCATTTCACATTCAAATGATCACATTCTTCATTTCCTCTCAGCACAGTAATACACAGTTTGGCATCTAGGGCATTTTGACCTCTTCTTCCCAGAAATCTGATGGAATCAATTGACTTTTGCCATTCCATTATCTTCCTCCCCAAAGTGCTTGGCTTCTATCAAACCAAATCTCATATCTTGAGTTTCCATATAAAGTGGATGATATGGAAATAAATTGGTGATACTTGATGTGTGAATAAGCATTTAAAGATCTTGGGCTTAAATACCCAGCATTAGTATAGTAAGCATTAGTATTACTGACATATTTAGTAATATTGAGCATTAGTATTACTGACATATTTAGTTCAGTGTGGCTAATTATCCTTTGCTTTCATCTAGCCTTGAAAAGAAAGATAGTATTTATAACAGTGGTGATGAATGAAAAGTGGAAAACAGAAAAAGATGAATAAAAGACACCGGTGCAAAGTCCTTCCCTTCGGCCCAAACATTGAAGGTCATGATTTTCTTGGATTATTTCCTGGAATTATTTCCAGCATTACAGCTATTCAAAAGAAAAGCTAACAAAAATAAGTGTCACTATTGCTCATTTATAAATTCTTCCAATAGATATATTTATTTGGTCCCTCCAACTTCATGGGGTGGTTTCTATTAGCACTACTATCTGACAGATGAGAAGAGACTATAACTTCCCCAAATTCACATGACTGGAAAAGGGCAGAGCTGGGATTCCAATCCATATGCTTTGTTTCCAGGGTCTGCTTTATTGGTATTTGGTTAGGATTATACAAATTTGTTGTAATGGTGGTCCCATGCTAAACAGGGTTTGATTAAACATTTTAAAAACAGAGAAAAAATTCCCAGAGACCTGGAAGACCGTTTCCTTATGATCATGCACCATCCCTGGCTCTTACAAGCGTTCTACCTTCTCTTTGGCAATGGTCCCCGAACCATGCGTGGATGGGTGAGGTTTAATATAGGAGTCCTATCTAGGCACACAAACTCTGCAGTCTCCTATTCTCTACACTTTGACCAGTTGTGGCCTTCTGTGTGCATCATACTCTGTTGTATGAGGATGCTTCCTTGGTGAAAGTTGAGAAATGCATTAATATTCTCTCTATCCCCTGATCCACTATGTTTCATGAGCCTTAGGTGTTCCATTGTAGATGTGTCACTTAGGACTGGGCATCTCTCAAACATATATTCTCTGTGTATGACCAGTTGTGGAACTCGCTCATAGTCTCCATCTTTTGCAAAAAAGAAGCTTCTTTGAGCACCCTCGGTGGGAGCAAACTCATGGGTAGCACTGTAAACTCAGTGAAATACACATGGCAGGAGAAGATGCAGAGCCTAGAGAAAACCGTATCCCTTTCATATCTCTAGACAAATGAAATTTCTTACTATATACTAAATATCGATTCTTATATTTACAGATAAGGATACTGTATACCACACATCAAAGAAGCTTTTTTTTTAAACAGATGAAGGCTACTGCAGAATTCCACAACTTGTCAGACACAGGGCATCTGAGAGATGCCTAGAACTAGGTGACGCATCTACAGTTGAACCTCTACAACTAAGTTTCATGGAACATAGTGGAACAAGGAGTAGAGAGAAAACTAATGCATCCCTCAATTCTCACCAATAAAGCTTCCTTGTACAGCAGAGCCCAATGCATACAGAAGGTCACAATTGCCCAAGTCTTAAAGAATAAGAGACTACAGAGTGTGTATCCCTGGATAGGCTTCCTATAGTGAACCTCACCTATCCATGGCTCAGGGACCAGTGTGGAAGAGGGGGAGCGGAAAGATTCTAAGAGCTAGGGTTAGTTCATGAACACAGGGAAGCAGAGGCTTTCGGGTCACTGGAAGCTTGCACATGTGAACTTGTGGCAGTGGTGGCAATGAGCACAGGACTAGTGCCAACTCAATTAAACAAGGGCCCAGAGGGGAGGAGAGAAATGGGTGGCGGGCTGTCTCTAGACTGAGAGAGCTGTTGGAGGCTCGTTGCTGCTGGATGGGAGGGGAGTATGCCTTGCACATGATCTCTGGATGGACTGACTGGACTCCAGTGGGTGAATTTGCACTGAAGGGCATCTGTGTGCAAATGCTTGACTGGATAGGACTTACCATGTGTGGCAGAGTGCATGGGGTCTGGTGGGGAGATGGGGGAGGCCTGGATGGGGGAGGGGATCTGGGTTTGAATGAGAGCTGTTGTATGAGAATACAGAAACTCAGTAAAAAAAATTTTTTTAAAGGCAAAAGAAAAATAATCTTTGATTGGTGACTGGCATACTTGTCTGTAAATCTAAGGATCCATATTTAGCATACAGTAAGAAATTACACTTGTCTATGACTATGACACTATAGCAATGGTGACAGCATGTACAAGACCCATGCAGACTCAATCAGACACAAATCCAACATAGAACTGGGAAAATGGGCAGCAGGCCCTAACCTTAGCTGAGGAACTATTGGCAGCTGATTACTGCTGGTGAGTGAAAGTTGATCTCCTTTAAGGGAGTGACTCTAGATAGGCTGACTAGACTCCAATGTATGAACTTGCAACAAGGGACATCTTGTTACACAAACTTGAGACCATAGGTCTTAATATATATGATAGAATGCATGAAATCTGGTGTGGGGGTTATGAGGGGTACAGATTGTGAGAGGGGGTCTAAATATGATTAAGATATATTGTATGAAATGCACAAAAACTTAATAAAAATATAGAGGAAAAAAACAGAAAAATGAGTATCACTAAGCATCATTTGTTTTATTAGTAAGACAGTTTATAACATGGACACCATGATGGTGTGGGAAAGTATATTCTATAGAGAACTTCATTTATGAAGCTCTTGGGGCGCTAATATTACTAGCAGTGTTTCCATGTCAGAAGGGGATTTACCACAGTAATTCAGGAAGAAACTTAATGGGTCATGAAAGTGCTGGAGGAGAAATCTGGGACCAGAGAAACCTTTTGGGGTTTCTTATTTACAACACACTGCTGTGTCTGCTGTCTACACAAGGTTCTCTGGCTCTCAGTAGAGGGGACTAAACATCTTCAAGAAGGTGACTATTGTGTTAATCACCATCTGTTGCAAGAAGGACCTTCTCTGATTAGAGTTGAGAGATGTAATGATCTATGGGTATAACAATAAACCATTATAAGCCAGTTTAATACTATGTTTATTTAGCAGAATGATAGCAGTAGGTTCTCCCCTATGGCCTGTGACCTGCCTAGCCACATGTTTGTAGCCCTAATAAGTGTAGATATGAATTCTGTATTGTGAAGCAGGCCTTAAATCCAATTAGAGGGTGGTTGTTCATTCCCATAACATTTGTACCACTAATGCATCAGTGGACATTTTATTTTTTCATTTGTATGAGTGTATTGCCTGCATGTATGTAAATGCACTCATGTTGTACAATGCCCACAGAGGTCAGAAGAGGGCATTGGATCCCCTGAAACTGTAGTTACAGTTGTTAGCTGCCAGGTGGGTGGTGGGAACTGAACACAGGTCCTTTGCAAGAGCAGCTAGTATTTTTAACTGCTGAGCCATCCCTCCAGCCCCCAGTGGACATATTTTGTCAAGTCAGTTGTTATTGTAGCTCACAGCGTTCACAGTTGGGTGAGGCTGATGATTACCTTTCTCTGCCAATAACATGCACAGTACCTTCTAGTACTATGAAAGCTAGCTAGGAGGTACTTCAAGGTCAGTACCTGCTTGATTTCTCCTTGTTTGTCCTGTGACTCAGGTATGTATTGTCTTTAGCAACAGGATCTTACCAAGTACTGGTGGGTAAACAAGTGCAATGGCAATAGCCAGTATTGTTTGAGGTCTATGGGATCACTCTGGTCTACAAGTCCAAAAGAAGGAGCTGATTCCTGGCACTGAGATTTTCATTTGCTAGGTTATGGTGTCTATTAGAGCCATTGAACCCCTGATAGGGTAACTACATTAGAACTCTATAATTAAATATTATATATTACACACACACACAAACATATATGTGTGTGTGTGTGTGTGTGTGTGTGTGTGTGTGTGTACTGAAGAGTTTATATAGAAAGAAACTCTTTCTATATCACT
>NW_008355275.1:2794364-2803442 GCF_000622305.1 Nannospalax galili
AGTAAGAAACTCTTACTATATGACTCTTTCCATATGACTCTTTCAGGAAGCCTTTAGTGTTTGTTTTCCCTCCTCTTATTCCCTCCTCTGTCTGACCCTTCCATTCCCACCCTATAAAACCTGCCCTGTCCATTATTCCCCTTTCCCATTACTGCATTCTATCTCCCCTCCCATGAGCCCTTGGCCCCTTATTAGTTTCCTGGTCTCTAAGGATTTTCTAATTGAAATACACCTATCTAAAAGATTGAAAGCAAGCATCCACTTATGAAAAAGAACATGGAAGTTTGTCTTTCTGGGTTTGTGTTACTTCACTTAGGATGATTGTTTCCAGTTTGCCTGTGAATATCATAATTTCATTTTTATTAATGGCTAAACAATATTCCCTTGTGTAAATGTATCATACTTTCATTATTCATTCATCAGTTGGTGGGCATCTAGGTTGTTTCCATTTCTGGCTATTGGGACTAGGGCAGCAATGAACATGAATGAACAGTTCAACATAAAGAGAATAAGATACTGTGGAGTGTCCAGTCCTAAACAAGACACCTATATCTCACCCACTCCTCCAAAGTCTCAGGGATCATTGTGGAAGAAGGGGCAGAAGGATTTTAAGAGTCAAAGAGGGTAGATAAATACAAGGAAACTGTGCTGTCTGGACACCACAGGGTAATTTGCAGATGTGAACCTATAGCACTTATGACAGCATGCATAAGATCTGTGCAAACCCAAGCCAGACAAAGGCCCAGCATGCATGGGGGAGGTGGGCAGGAAGCCCCAGCCCCAGCTGAGTATCTAATGGCAATTGATAGTTGCTGAGAGAGGCAGAGTCAGTTTTCCTTACTGATTTAAGCCTGGTAGGTTCACCAGAGTCCAAGGAATAGGCCCACATCCAAGAACACTTGGGAAACACAGATTAGACTCAACAGGCCTTAAAAAAGACATAATAATAGAGTACATGAAGCTGGGGAATGCAGAAAGGTGGGGATGTCTGAACATGATCAAAATACATTGTATGAAATTCTCAAATCAATAAAAGCATTTAAAAAACTTTAAAAAACTTTAAAAAACTTTTAAACTTAACAAAGAAGATGACTACCGAAAATAATCATTTTCTTTTCCCCATCCAGTTGGACAAACACGGCCAGTAGCTTTTCTTACCTGATAGTCTCCCATTCTAAAACCAGCTGATAATCTTGTCTCTACCTAGACATTAAAACAAATAGCTCTAGGCCTTAGAGAAAAAAAAAAGAACATAGCATTATCACCCCCCTCCCCCTTTCAGAGCCTTCAGAAGGCCTTTGGCCAAGTGTTTTCAGAACTTTGAATACAACTGCTGGCATCTTCATAATAAATTCACTACCTACGCATCCCAGAGCCCCAGAGCCTGGGAGCTCTGATGGTGGACAGTGAGATTTTCTTTAAGGAAGTATTCTGAAACTCTGCTGAGTTGAGATATTTTGGAAAACCTAGTCTTTGAGAATCCTCATTGAAACCTGAAAAAAAGATAGGAAAATCAATTAACTTCACACATGAAAAATTCTTCATATGGTTAATCTTCCTTTACATAATTTCTTGATTATGTTTGGAAGTAAATTGCCTTGATTATACCTTGGATGGAAAGGAATGTCTTTTAATTAATTTGAAACATGCTGTAGCGATGTTGATTTGAACCATAGAATGATAAATTGAGTTGAAAGCAATGTCTCTCTGATGGGAACAGCAGTTGGATTTTCATTATTGTGCCTGAGTGGTGGACTCAGAGCTTGGCATTTTTAAAGAGACAAATCAATGAATTTATGCTTTGCTTGAAAGTCAGACTGGGTTTTGTTGACTTTTGGTTGCCTGATAATTTGTGGGATGACTTTACCAACCTCTTCTGTCCCCTTCCCTCCTTTTCTTCCTTTCAACTAATAGAGTTATAAACTGTCATATGTAATGCTAAGTCTGACATATCTGAAGCAGAAGACTGCACAGAACAATACTATAAGAGCATCAAGCCTCCATTGGCTTGAAAGCCTCCACCTCATACATTTATGAACCAGCCCTGGCTCTTACAACCTTTCTGCCTCCTCTTCCACAATGGTCCCTGAGCTGTGGGTGGGTGAAGTTCCATATAGGAGTCCCATCCAACACTCTACAGTCTCTTATTCTCTAAAACTTGGCCAATTAAAACCCTCTGTGTGTATTGCACTCTGATGTACATGGAAGCCTCACTGGTGAGAGTTGAGAGGTGGATTATCCCTCTCTCTACCTCTTATTCCACTGTGTTCCATGAGCCTTGGTTGTAGAGATTCAAATGCTGATATATCACCTAGTACTGGGCATCTCCTGGGTGTATGTTTCTCTGTGCCTGACCAGATGGGCACCTCTGCAGTAGCCTCCATCTGTTGCAAAAAGAAGCTTCTTTGATGAGTGCTGTATGGCATGCTTGTCACTTCAAGGGAAGTCTCCTCTAGCTCACACTGCATTCCCTTCCAACAACCACTGGATTGGCTGACTAGACTCCAGTGGATGCATTTACACTGAAGGACATTTGGGTATAAACACCTGAATGAATAGGACTCAACATGTATGACAGAGTGCATAGGGTTTGGTGGGGGGTGGGGGAGAGGCATGGCTTGGGAGGGTGTCTGGTTGTGAGTGGGAAATACTGTATGAAATTTTAAAAGCTCAATTGAAAAAAAGCATCAAGTGGCTACTCTTTATTGAGGAATTAGCTTGTTTAGTTTTAGAATACTTTTCATATTTTAAGGAAACTTTCATTTGGAAAACTTTTCAGGTAGGTTAAGTCACAAGATTAAGTTCACTTTTTCACTTAAAGGTTGAGGCTGGTTTCAAAGATAGATCCGTTTCATTCAGAATCAGTGATCGTAGTTGTTCATGGGTGGTACTTCCTCTTTCCAAAACGCTGTGGAATTTGAAGGCTTCTGTGCTTAGTGGTAAATGCCAACTTGGTAGTGAGGTCTAAGTCCAGTGGTGACCTACTGAGGTCACCATGTGTATTAGTATGTGTGTGTTGTACATGTATGTATGCTTGTTCTCACGTGTGTGTGGTCAAACGTGCGCAGGTACATGTGCATGTGCACCCACGGAGGCTAGAGGTTGATGTGGAGACTCATCCTCAATAGCTCTTTTACCTTATTTATTGAGGCACTGTCTTGTAATCAAACCCAGAGTTCACTGATATAGCTAGTTGCCTTAGTCAGTTTGCTCTGGGGATCCCCTATCTCTGCCTTCCAAGGCTGGAAGTACTGGTAGGTTGCTTTATCCATCCCACATGTACATGGGATCTGAGAATCCAAACTCTGGTTCTCACACTTGCACAACAAGTGCTTTAAGCACTGAACCATCTCCCCAGTCCTCCTGTGAGTATCAATGTAAGGATTTAGGTTTCCCACAGCCTTGTTTTCCTTAATCATCTTAGCGTGACCTTGTTTAAATTCAGGACTGATGAAAGACTTAATGCAATAAAAACTATTATTGATCTTTGTTACTATTAGTGTCAAAGGCTCACTATGCTTGATATATGTGAGAATAATAAGTTGAAAGGCAAGATGGTGGCTGAAAGATCTGTTTATGATAAACAGGCAGATGAGAAGAAGGTTGAAGTGTTGTAGGAATGGTTCATATAGACATGGGTGATATCAGGCAATTTCTCCTAGGTGGAGGTGTGTGGTCAAATGATAGCATATCTGATCTTAATCTCCCAGTGCAGTGTTTCTCAGTTCTGCAGATCTCATGAGCAAGGACCATTATTTCCTCAGGCTATTGTTACTGATTCATTTGTTCCTGTGCATGCAGTTCCTGACACCTTACACTGAAGGGAGCCTAGAGTGGGTTTCTACCCCAAGGCCTTGTGGCTGATCAGCAAACTCACCCCGACGAGAGCTAGTATTTCATATGCTCATTGGTAAAGACAAGGGCACACGAAGTTTAAGGGCACACGAAGTTAAACTGGAAGTGGGGTGTGAGGTCTGGTCTCAGTGCTCAGCTTTGTGGCGAGACCCTGGTTTATTGCTCTGGCTTTTGTCCAATGTGTGTAGAAGTACAGGAGGCACTTTAGAGGATTCCAATACTGCATTTCTAGGATTTAAAACACACTGTGTCATTAAGAAAATAAACTCAGCTGGGTGTGGTAGCACACATTTGCTGTTCCAGCACTGGGGATGCTGGGGTGGGAGGATCTTGAGATTGAGGCCAGCCTGGGCTACATAGTGAAGACCTGTGACAAACAAATGAAAATGATTTACCACCTATTAAACATAACTTAGGATATTTTGTAGATATGTAAGACATAAAGCCTAATGGTTCATTTTCAAGTGTCTGGAGGCAGCTTAGATTGGAATACAAGTAAGCAGAAGCACTGAACCCTGCTGGAGTCTGCGAGTCCGGCTCTGTGCCCTCCCACACCAACTCTGCTAAACTACCCCCACCCCAAACTAGAAGTTTAGAGTAGAAAATTACTAACAGCTTTCTGAATGATCCACGGACATGACATGGTCATACACCTGATCAACTTTAAAATAAATGAGATTAAAAAGGTAGAAATGGAATTTCATGCAAATTTTTGTTGAGAAAAAGAAATGTAAGCAGCAGTGGGAAAGATGAGACATAGATAACGAGAGAGACCGTATCCTCCTGCTGACTCCACCAGGGAGGAAAGGGAGCAAGGAGCTGGCCTTAGGGTCTAAAAACTGTTCTCTGAGTTCAGTCAGGGAGCCTGCCATTCTGGGCTGATGCTCAGCTTTGGAAGGTGGTGTAATAAACTGCCTCACTTTCGAGGCACTGAGCTTCCAGTGCTCTTATTATGAAGTGAAGATCAACATTTCCCACAGATAGGTATACAATGGATAATGGGAGTACAGTGGTAGATGTAGAAGAATGGCATAAAAGGAAATGATTTATTTTCTTTTGTAGTTTTACTACTTAAAAATCACGGAACAAGTCCTGAACCTGTTGTTTTTTTCTTGATGTCTCCTTTTCTTTCTTCTTGTTTATTTATTTTTTTAATTTAATTTAATTTTGAGGGGGTGTCTATTTGAGACAGGGTCTCCTTGTAGCCCCAGCTGGCCTGGAATTCACTATGTATGCCAGGCTGGCCTCGAACTCACAGAGATCCACCAGCTTCTGCCTCCCAAGTGCTGGACTACAGGCATGTGCCAACACTCCTGGCTCCTTTTCTTTCTTTATAAAATATTTTATTTATTATTTTTATTTTTTGTGTATGAGTGCAATGCCTGTGGAGGTCAGAAGAAGGCATCAGACTCCCCTGGAACTGGAGTTATGGACATGGATGGTTATTAGTTACCATGTGAGTGCTGGGAATTGAACCCAGGTCCTCTGCAAGAGCATCCAGTGCTCTTAACTGCTGAGCCATCTCCAGCCCCCTCCTTTTATTTCTTAACAGAAAGCCACAGTTTCAGATGAAGTATTTCTCTTTCCAAACAAGCCTTGCAGATAACCAGAGGGCCTGGAGACAGGTATGTAATGAAGCCAGATGTTTCATGTAATTTGAGACATGTTGAAGAGATGTTGAAACATTTCCCAATACTTGTAATTAATACATAAATTATATAATCCTCATTTTTCAGAGCTTCTCAAATAAATAAATTGTTATAATAATTAATTGTGTTAAAGATTATCCAGAATTCTCCAGAATTATCCTCTCCTTGCTGATACTTGATTCCTGTTGGGTTTTATTTTAATCTAAGACAAGTAAATAGCATTCAGATGGATTTAATCCTCATTTTAATTCAATAACATAATTGAATGCTTTAAGACCACACATGTAATAAATATTCAACAAAAGCAATTTGGAACATAAAACACACACACACACACACACACACACACACACACACACAAACATAAAGCACAAAGGAACAGGACTCCCTGCCAAACCAGAAACCCTCTTTAGTAAAAAGCAGAAGAAAAATAAGACAGCTTTATTATTGAATAAGCATTGACCAGAAGGCGATATCTCAGGCAATTCACTTATCTATGGCAAAAAGAGAAAGAAATGTCACCCTTTTCTAAAGCCAAGCAGATGCATCCCACAATGTACATGTGCTAAGGAGAAACTGTAACTAGTCCTCAAGTAAGAGGACGTGACAGCACCATGTGTTCCACATAGTTCATCCCAAGTTTTCCTGAAAATTGGTAACCATCTGTGCTTGATAATTGACTTTAACGAGAGGAAGAATGCAGTTCTTGTATCTTTATGGCAGATGGCAGGTTTGTAGTTTGGCTCCAGGTGTGGACTAAAGTTAGACTTTCACTCTCCCAGGAAAGTGGAACATGGTGCCCTGTCTACTCCTTGATGATTACATTACACAGAGAGAGATCCTTGGTCCTGAGGAAACATCTTGGCTATAAAATTGGCAAAGAAGTTTACTTCTCTTTTAAAAGGGTTACAGACATTCTTTTTTCTAAGCATTTAAAAAAATTTTAATAACTAAATGATTAGAAGAAGCATTTCATTACAGCTTTAACATATTCAGTAACACACACCAGAGCAAGAGTACATCTCTTTCACAAGTGGCTCTAAGTTTCTAGGTTCACAGTTGAATTAATACAGTTATACAATATTGAACTCAGTATAAGCCATGTAAGACATAAAATTGAATGAGCTTTTAACCTTTAAAACATCTCCATTTAATTTTAGAATATATTGTTCCTTGCAGAAAGACTCATTGTTTTTGCTACTAACACTGAGATGTTGGTGCATGCATCTCTAATCTGTATGCATCTATTACTAGTCATAATCAGTTGCACTTGGATCCTTGGCGCCTGTGTATGTATGTCTATAAAGTCATCAGGTAGATTTCAATGGTAATGTTTATCACCTCTATTAATTAACATGATGTGAATTTTCATGCTTCCTCCTCAAATATAGTACATTTAAAAAATTTGTTGATGTTTTTTGTGTGTGCATATATCATATAGAACATCCAAAACCATCTTATTCAACTATACATGCACTTCCCATATGCCACCCTCCCATAGCCTCCCTCCCCCAACTAGAGCCCTTATACTCTGATATCCCTGATACTATCTGCTGTGTTGTTGGCACCTCCAGCCATTCCCCTACTACTTGTCCATCTGGTGATCTAGTCAGCTTATCTAGAGGTCTTTGTTTTAGGAAGGTCAGCTGTTCCTCATCTAGCAGCAATCAGTTGTCAATATTCCTTTAGATAAGATTGGGGTCTGCTGTTCATTTTCCCAGTTCTATGCTGGGTTACTATCTGGGAGTCCCTTTGGCCACCCTGGCCAACAACTCAAAAGAAGGTATCTCCTATCTGGCATTGTTGCTTGTTATGTAGCCTTTAGCTATACATATGGTCTCTGAAAAAGTTATATTGGCTCCTTTAATCTTTGGTTATGCTTTCCTTTTGGGTGTTTAAGGCCATACAGTTGGCCCAGATAAACCAATTTATTTTTACTCTTAAGGTAGTTTGAGGAGCTGTTTCTCAGGGGTCACAAGGGCTTGGGAGGAGCCCATGGCTCCTTTCTTTTACCAGTTCCGCCTATGTGAAGATAAATCAAAGGTCCTGCTTGACCATGGTTGGCTTCGCTTGGAAGCATGGAGGAAATGATTCCTCTGTGTTGACCCTCCTCTTTGTAGACTGGATATTGGTTTAAGTCCATCTCGTGGTGTCTCCTCAGCCTCCTTGATCAAGAGGACAGGTGATCCACCACCATTACAGGACATTTTGAGAGATGCTCATAGTCCCCTGGAACTAGTTGACCTAGGAGGGCAAGGAGCAAAAAGTGTGACATCAGGTGTCTTCCTCCATCATTCACCACTTTATTTACTGAGGCGAGGACTCTTGATGAGCCTAGAACTTGCCAATCCAGCTAGCCAAGCTAGCCACTTGCCCTGGGGATCCCCTATCTCCACCTCTTGAGCATTGGGAATTCTAGTGGCCACCACAGTTGCCTGGCTTTCACAAGGGTTCTGGGGATCCAAACTCCAGTCTTCATGCTTGTGTGGTAAGCACTGAATTCGCTGAACTATCTCCCTAGCCCTGGAATACCCTTCTACCTCAGTGAAATCTTCACTCTGGTCCCACACACTTCCCACCTCTCCCCTGTTCTATAACTTACAGGTTTCACGCACTGAAGCTTATTTCTAACGTATGATCTGGATTCCACATTACAGGCACCTGAGACGATCTGTTGGTAGGTGCTGTGTTTCTAAGTCACATTACAGTGATGCTTAAAAAAAGACACAGCCTACTATTAGCATTTATAAGGCCAATGGGGTGGACCCAAACTGCCGAGCATGCATTCCTTTCCATTATCCTGGTTGCTGTAGTTATGTCTGGATACCTACTCACCAGGATTTGGTCCTAGGATCCACACATGAGGGTGAACATACGTCGATTTTTTTTTCTGAGTCTGTGTTACTTCACTTAGTTTCTAGTTCCATCCATTTACCTTCAAATTTCATGACTTCATCTTTCTTTACTGCTGAGTAAAACTCCATCGTATAAATGAACCACATTTTATTCTCCATTCTTCAATTGAGGGACACTTAGGTTGCTTCCATCTCTTAGCTATTGTGTTCTTTGGGTATGTTCCAAGGAGTGGTATAATTGGATCAAATGGTAGGCTCATTTGTAGTTTTTTAAGAGTTTTCCACGCTGCTTTCCATAGGGGTTGAACAAGTTTACAGCCCCACCAGCAGTGTATGAGTGTCCCCCTTTCCCCACATCCTCTCCAACATTTGGGTATTGAAGTCCCTACTATTAATGAATTGGGATTAATCTGGGTCTGAAATTCCTGTAGTATTTTTTTTTGAAGTTGGGTGCACCAGAACTTTTGGTGAATATATGTTCATCATTGTAATATCTTCTTGATTTATTGTTCCTTTGATCAGAATGAAGTGGCCCTCTTTATCTCTTCTGATTAGTTTTAGTTTAAAATCTATTTTGTCAGATATTAGAATTGCAACTCCTGCTTATTTCTAAGTACCATTTGCTTGGAATATTTTTTTCCATCCTTTTACTTTAAGGTAGTGCCTGTCCTTGAAGGTGAGATGGGTTTCTTGCAGATAACAAAAATGATGGATTTTGC
>NW_008355275.1:2804046-2804443 GCF_000622305.1 Nannospalax galili
TGTATGGGCATGTCTTTCTTTAATTTTGGGAAATTTTCTTCCATGATTCTGTTGAAGATCTGGTCCATGTCATTGTCTTGGGATTCTCCTTCCTGTATGCCTATGATTCGTAATTTGGTCTTTTTAGGGTGTCACACAATTCCTGAATATTCCATTCTTGTGAAAATTTCTAAAATTTTTCATAATCTTTGCTTGAGTGGTCTAGTTTGTCCATTTTGTCTTCCAGTCTTGATACTCTGTTTTCCATTTCATTCATTCTAATGGTGAGGCTTTCTCCTGTTGTTTCTAATTGGCTTACTGGTTGTTTGACTTCCTTCTTCATTTCAGCCTGAGTATTCTTCAATATTTCTAACTCTTTTCTGAATTCATTCAGAAGTTTATCCCTGTCTTCTTTCAT
>NW_008355275.1:2804809-2828621 GCF_000622305.1 Nannospalax galili
GAGGCCCAAGTTAGATGAGGATCAGATGCTCTCAGGCTTTCTCCTAAGGTCTGGATCCCTCCAGGAAAGATTTTGGCCTCAGGTATTTGGGAGTTGGACTGGCCTGGGAGCCAGGCCCAGGAAAGATGGGTAGCTGGTGGCTGTGCCACCCAGAGATGCAAAGGAAGATGGGGGCGGGGAAGCGGCCCCAAGGGCTCCTGGGGACTGTACTGAGGAGCTGGGTTGGTCTGGATGCAAAGGACCAGGAAGAGGAAAGGTTAGCCCTGGAATCCAGGAAAGAGGCAGGCGGGTTATGCAGGCCCAGGGAAGTAGCAGGAAGTGAGGGCAGGGCCAGGCCCAGAGTGCTCCTGGGGACTGGAGAAGGAACTGCCTTGGTCTGGATGCAAAGGATCAGGAAGAAGCAGTGGTGGTTCCCCAGGTGTCTGGGGCACCAAGACAAGGAATGGGACAGGACCCAGGCTAGGAGGAGAGACAGGTGGGGGAGATGGGAGGGTGAATGAGGCTGGGGGAGTCAAGGCCGGAGGGTGCCATCGACTTACCCGGGAGAGAGAGGCCTGAGGGTCAGAGAAAGGCCTGTGGGTCAGGCAGGCCCAGGGAAGCAGAGGGAGGTGAGGGTGGGGCCAGGCCCAAAGTGCTCCTGGGAACCCCAGAAGGAACTGGGTTGGTCTGGATGCAAAGGATCAGGAAGCAGTGGTGTTTCCCCAGGTGTCTGGGGTGCCAAGACAAGGAATGGGATGGGACCCAGGCTAGGATGAGAGTCATGCAGGGGAGATAGGAGGGTGGATGAGGCTGGGGGAGTCAAGGCACAGAGGGTGCCATTGACTTACCCCGGAGAGAGGCCTGCAGGTCGGAGCAAGGGTTACAGACATTCTAATAGGCAAAGGAAGAATGTGCAATTTTTAGTTTTTTAAGGAAAGTGGTCAAAGAAAATGGAGGAAGGTCTCCCTCTCTCTCTCTTTATATTTTGCACCAGGATTGTATTTTTCTTCTTAAGTCTGGTTTGATCATCTCCACTACACAAACAGAATCAGCATTGCCTGGGAACTTCAGTTAGAAATGTAACTTTCCAGATTCTAGCCTGGGCCTACTGAACCAGACATTCTGAAAAAAATCTGGGAAAGGCAAAAAATTACATTACCTGAAATAATGATTTCCTACAGTTTGCAGTAGGTAGATAGTCACAAGCTCTACTAGTATGTGTTTGCCTCAGCTAACTGACAAGAAATTGAGACGTGACCTAAAAATATTAGATAACCTTAGTTTAGCCAATATAGTACATCTTAATAACTTGTATAATTGAGAAAAAAGCCAAAAGCATTATGCACATACAGACATATATACATACACACAAACACATACATGCATACATGTATATACATATGCATACATGTATACTCATACAGAAACACATTTATACATGTACATACATGTACATACATAAGAAACATTTCATTTGTCTCTAGGTTGCATTTTATGATTTAACATGAAAAGGAATTGCCTAATTTTTTGGTAAATTGTGAAATACTCAAATTAAGTAAAGACATAAAAGATAAAATCAAGAGAAATGGGACAATTGTTTTGTTTTCTCATTTGGACTGTTAATTAACCTGCTCTCTCCTGGGGACCAACTGTGTCCTTTGTTAGTACTTCTCAGTTTTGTATGCAAATTGGAGTCTCCTGGATAAATACATTAAAGGTAAAAAATCGGAGCAGAGACTTAAGTTCATGTACTGTGATTTCCTGTCTCAGCTGGGTCAGAGTCTTTCATGGGCCTGTAAGAGGAGCTTTGCAGAGACCTAGTCCATATCCTAAGCACCCAGGGTTGAGGCACATTATTTGGAACAGTTTGGAATTGTCTCACTTAAGTCTTCCCTGAGGGAATAGTTTTTATAGCATAAATTTGACCTGTTCTTTAAAGACCCTTTATAATTTTGTTCTCTAGGGTCAGTGAGATGAACGTCATTCATAGTGCCAATAAATCTTCCTCTAGAGTGGAAGTTGGTACTGCCTGGAGTGAAGTTGGTGGCTTCTTGGGAGCTCTAATTGTTACCAATTGACACTTCTCTATCAGATGTGCTCTGGGACTATGCACCTCTGCTGCTATAGAGCCTGAGGAGTTGTGGGCCTAGGAGTTGTGATTAGAGTCTTGCCAAAGAAGAACTGGACTAGCAAAGCAAGTGTGGGTTGCTGAAAGTGTGAGGTCTGGCAATGGGGAGAAGAATCATGGGCTTGTGACTAAGCTTGAAGTGATCCTAAGCCAGGTGGTGGAGGGAGGTGAGCTTGGCACAGTCAACATCAGCATGAGCTGGAGAAGCTTTTAAAAGAGAAGGCTCAATCTTATAGACCCACACTCAATGGGAAAACCTGCCTTGTATTTTTAAGCAATTTGGGAAACAGGTGACTGAAGCCTATGGCTACTTTGAAGAATTGTTGAGGCAGAGTGTTGAGGGGCTCCTCCTGAGAAGGACATCGGAAAAGGCACACAACTCAAACTCACCTGGGAAAGTTGTTCAAGTCTGTGGGAGGCCATGGCCTCCTAGACTAGCCTGTGGAAGGAACAGCTATGGACCCATTAGTGGGAGAAGGCCATCAAGCACAGTCATGGAATCTGATGACCTGATTTCAGAAGTGGAAAGTCACTGACTTCTCTCCCTGCTCCTCTCTGCAAACAGATATCTTATACTTTCATTTTCTCCCACTTTTGTTAGAAATCTAAGTGATCAGAGAGAACGTGAAAGGGAGGGAGGGAGAGAGATTTTGATTTCTGGACATTATTTCATATTCGATTTGGTTTTTAAAATGTTGATACTAATCTTAAAAAGTCACAAAGGGAAAAATATACACAATATAGAAAAACACTAGCATTTAGTTCTATGACCAATAAATCCCTGTATATAAATTAAATTTTTTCTAAATTAGTATTTACCCCTCTTAAGGGGTCTTATTGAAATGAAAGCAGACCTGTGAAAATCATTGGAAGATTATTTTTCAGCAGAATCTACATATAGAAGACTGCACTGGAACAAGACATTTTGCATAGTACTTAATTAGTGGATGTTTGCTTGGTAAAGCCTGATGTGACCCGTGAAGTAATCAAAATAATTATGGGCACAAATTGCATATGCAAAATCGAGACCCTGTAGGTGTCCTCATCCACTCGGCTTATACCCCAGGGTATTGCTGGTTCCTGACAATAGGGTTGTGTGCAAACTTCACTGTGCAGCAGTTGTTGGCTTTCTCTTTGCTGCAGTGCTTTCCTTCCAAGCAGCACAGGTTAAAAAAACAAAACCCGCAAACTTCACAATAGCAGCAGCAGAAGGAAGACCAGGATCTGTGGCGTGCCTTTTGAACTGTCACTAGCTAGGACGTTTATTACCTTCAGTCATCTGTACAAATCAGATCTTGCCCCTGGACATTCCACAGCGGGTCTTTCTTCTTATTAGACTGATGGTTCCTTGAGGCTATGAGCCTTACTTTGTTTCTCAGGTGCTTACTCTGACTTCAGGTGCTCTGAGGATCTAGAGACTTTGGCTGAAGTGCTGTGATCTTACCATAGGGTGACAGTCTTGAAGTGTGTTTTATTTTGCATTTCCCTATGCACAGTCATCTCTATTGTTTATCTGTGGCATCTTCCTACCAATTAGGATGATGATGAGTGGGATGCAAAGAGAAAACTAATATTCCACTTTGCATAAAGTGACATAGTTTTTCTTTTAGATCTGCACTAAGTCAGAAGGATCTTTATGGATAGAGGGAAAATCTCTTCCAAACTCCTTTCCCTTTCCTCTTCTGTAACAGGTTGGCTTTTTTGGATCAAAACATGAGACGTTTCCAAGTGCAGAGGCTTCTCCCCATTCTGGCCGGACAGGGCACAAAACTTGATGTCCAGGAGAGGATCATTTGCAGATGAAACAGATACTTCAGTCTGCTCCTTTGGCTGTGGGGGATTGTCGGAGGAAGACAGAGTAAGGAGGTGGAGAAGGAATGAAATGTGAATTTTGATCTCCTTTATTTTCCCAGCGTGCAGCCTGTAGTGAAGTGTGTGTGCACAGGAATGTTTTGGATTCTGGGTATGAATTTAGTTCACAGGGGCCCTTGTAGCATGCTTAGTTTTAGGAGGGCCTCAGTTTAGCCTTCCCAAATCTTCCTTAGCTCTCAAATAATGAAAAGAGTGCAAAGACATCCTCAAATTTCCAGGGCCAGCTACTAAATTTTGCAAAGCCTGACTAGGAAGGTTGGCAGAAAGAGGTTGCTTCAGCAGACAAAGGAAGCCATGCTGCAGAGGACAGCAGACAGGGATTCCTGCTCAGGTTGTTTTGCCAGAAGGTGCTGATGTTGGGCTAGTCTGACACTGTGCATTATGCCGGCTACAAACATTGCCAGTAGAATTCCCTGGAAACAGTCATCTTCAGGAGCCACCCCAGCACCAGCAGCAGATCCCAAGCTACATTTTAAAGACCCCACTCACATGGCCATTTCCCACTTACCTTTCTTCCTCAGGCCGTATGACATACAGCTTCCCTTTCATATCCTAAGGTGCCATTTTAGGAGGGGCACAGGAAAGGTGGGACTCAGCATGACACATGGAGAGTTTCTGTAGGTAGTCCAAGCAGAGCTGTGATACCCATGAAGACCAAATTATTGGGCAAAACAAACATTTCTTTTTTTATTTCTTCTTGTCTTCAATTAAATGAGGGCCTGTGGGAGAGACAAGATCAATTACAGAAGAATAAAAAGGCTATTTGTTTTTGTACATCTGAGGACAGTGTAAGTGAATATTGATCCTGCTTCAATGTGTGCCAAGTTTTATTTCCTAAAACTTCTTTAGGAATGAATATTTCCTTGGCTTCTCTGTAAGCTTCCAAGTTAGATTTCAGTTTACTGTGCATGCCTCCCACAGAGGAGAGGAAGTGGGAAAGGAGCTCCTCCCTGGCTGTTTATGAAGAGCTGAGAGTGAGCAAGAGAGAAATAGCTTAATTGTTGGACCAGAGCTGCTAGAGAGCAGATTTGCACAAACAAATATGCTTATATCTCTTAGAAAATCTCCTGTGCCTTCAAATGATCAGCCTAAGTGTTTTATTTTACATTAAGTACCAAAATATCTTCAGGGCTGTGGATAAAAGCCATTCTGAATTTAACTTTGAAATTGGGAAACACCAAAACTTTCTTCCATACTATGGTAAAAAAAGAGTCTACCCCCTTTAGCAAATAATGAGTTTTCCAGACACTCTGTGTGCATGTATGCATGCATGCATGATGCGTGTGTGTGTGTGTGTGTTGTGTAGCTTTAAATAGTACTGGAATTTTTAACTTACTTTGTTGACAATTTCACACGTGTATAAAGTGCATTCTGATTGCTGTAACTCCTACCATGAATCTCTTTCTCACCCCTGTGAATCCCTCCTCCTCCTTACAGTTCTCTTTCAAACATCCATGTGTCCTGGGTTTTTGTCTGTTTGTTTTTGACCCACTGAGTTTAACTGTCATCTGTGTAATGCAGTCATCTGTGTAACCATGGGTCGGAGCCATCCATTGGACCCTGATGGGCACCTCAGTGGATATTCAACTAAAAACAGTGGCTCCCCCTCCCTCAGAATCCATCCTGTGGGCCTCTTCACAATGCGTGATTGGAAGTGCAATGCTTTTTTAAAAAAAGCAAATATTTTGAGAATTAGAAATAGCACAGACATAGTATATCTAGCTAGACCTTTCACTCAGAAAGGCCATTAATAATATGAGGATGACAATTAAAATAGGACAAACAGATTGTTTGGGGGTAGGTATTAAGCACATGTTTCAGTCTTAAAGTATACACTGGCTATAGGGTGAAGTTAGGTGAGGGGAGCTGTCAAGTGACTTGTCCTCAAAAAGCACACTAGTTGAGAGGACATGGGCTGTGCCATCTAGTGCCCTGTGGCAGGGACTTGTACATCTCTCCAGGAAATATAATTTACTCTCCTTTAATATTTACATGAAATTGAGAATTTCATATTGATTCTATTTTTAAGAAAACTGAGGATAGGGACTGGAGATTTGGCTCAGTGGCTAAAAGCTCTGGCTGTTCTTGCAGAGACTCGGGTTCGATTCCCAGCACCCATATGGTGACTAATCTGTAACTCCAGTTCCAGGGGAATCTGATACCATCTTCTGACTTCTGCAGGCATTTCACAATACGGGTACACTTGCAAACATGCAGGCAATACACTCATACACATAAAATAAAAATAATAAATAAAATATAAAAAACAAGAGAACATAGGATCTAAAAGTTTGAGTGATTTACTAATGTCCCTAGTAGATAAGGGGAAGATTGAGATTCAAACCTAGATCTGACATCTGACTCATACCCTGTCTCCTATACTGCACTGGTGGTGTTTGGGAGAGGAAAGACAAACCTCAAAAATCTCCCACATGGATCCTGCTAGGTAGAACAGAGCTCCCTCTTAGGTTATTAGAAATTAAACCTCTGTCTTCACCTCTGGACATTGAGCAAAATGATTGCAGGGTCATGTGTACTTTACTATCTTTTTTTTGTACTGGAAATTGAACCTACAGCCTTATACATGCTAAGTATTCTGCCCTCAAGCAGAATGCCCCTAACCCTCTTTTAATTTGATCTTAAGATAGTCCCAGTAAGCTGCCCAGGCAGGCCTTGTACTGACGATCCTCCTGCTCCAGCTGTCTGAGTACCTTGGCAGCGTATTATCCTTATACAAAAAAAGTGACACAGTGCTTGACAGTACACTCTCAAATTTTTCACTGGTTGATTAGTAGACGTACTTGGTACCCAGAAGGTACACTAGTGCAAGCACGTGGGAATGTTCTTTGCAGATACATATGCCTACTGGTATATCTTTGATTCACTTAGAAAATCATTATTTATTATAAAATCATAAATTATCTGTAAGGTTATTTGATAATCACACTAATAATCTCTACACCATCAGTAAAGAGGTAGGAAACACAAAAGAACAAACATGTCACCTCCTAGAGTGATTATTACTAGAGTTTTCTGAATTGTTCAATCTTTCTCTTCCTCCTTTAAAGGCCAGGAGGGGGCTTAGTTCTTAATTCTCTCTCTCTCTCTCTCTCTCTCTCTCTCTCTCTCTCTCTCTCTGTGTGTGTGTGTGTGTGTGTGTGTGTGTATAAAACCTACAGATCAGAATGGAAGAAGGAAGCCAGACTACCATAAATGGGAAGAAGCTGAGATTCAGGAATAGCATGGAGGATGATTAACCTGGAGTTCTGCAGCAGCACATATGCAGAAAACAATGTGTGTGTGTGTGTGTGTGTGTGTGTGTGTGTGTGTGTGTGTGTATATACAGAAGGAACTGAAGGAGAAGTGAAATCTGAAGCCATATGTAGTAACCCGATTACCTAGTTACTATCACGCTGCCTACCTTCTGTCTATATGTAGATAGATTTGTTCCTCTCTTTTAGGTGGACTTCTTAGCTGAGATTGAAAGGTTGAATATGTTGGGAGGTTTGGGGACAACTGCATCTCCTAATGGCATTGGGTATTATTTCTATCTGGGCAATTTTCAGGCAAGAACCACATGGTGGCAATGTTGCATTGCTCCTCACAAGACCTTTACATACTGCCTGACTCCAGGTAAATTCAATTGCTAGGCAATAACCTGGAAGATGCAGAATTATGTTGGTTTAACCAGTGAACATTATGCTCGTATTTTGGTACCACTGATTGTGCTTTTCCATGATAAAATATAGCCTACTCCAGGAAAAGTAATACGTTTTCGCTCCTTGTTAGAACACTTGCGTAATTGAAATAACAAACATGGACACAGTCTGAAGTTAGGTCTTGTAGGCCTGATTTTCCCTCAACACTAGACTAATTAGTTTTATTAGTTTTAACACCTGCTTGAGAAGAACACATAGTATCATACAGCAAACCACCCACCCAGAAATAAGGAGACTGTGAAAAGCCCACACATCAACATCACACTGCCAAGTTGGGCTCTCGAAGCCTTACAACTTACCCTAGTGAATTCTCTTGGAGGGAACTCTATTTTCCAATACAAAATTCTCCATAAAAGATTCTACTTGGTATTGTGACATGTTCCTAGGTAAGCAATACTGCTTAAGATCTTTTCTCTTCATTAGGAATCCATCTCTGGGGTCATGCTCAAACTTGAGGCCCTTGGTTTCTAATCATGTTTGGGGAAAAGAGATTAAAATGAGATTGAATTGTATGCTCAAATGCCACAGGGTTTGATGCCTTCCAAAGTATGATGGGTTTAGATAGAGCATTGAATACTGTTCAGTGGTTTAGAAGATGAGGTTACAGGTATTAGACTTCTATGTGTGAATGAGGTGGCTTCATGCTGGAGCCTAGAGAAAGGTGCCACTCTAAGAGGTTCTCAGATTTTAGCAGGCATTAGAACCACTTGGAGGTCTCTCTAAAAGAGATCCCTCGGCCTCATGTCCTAGCTTGTGGGTCTGTAGGTCTGGGGTAGGGACTCAGAATGAGAAGTGCTGACTAGTTCCCAGGTCATGGTGATACTTGTGGCCCAGGGACACCTTTGCAAATGACTGTATACCTTTTTTTCTCTCAGAGTGTAGGCAGCTAGCTGTTGAGTCTCACTTAAGTGTTTTGCATAGAATGTTGACAAATACTGACTCAGTGGAGTGAAAGCTTGCTTTAGGGTCTAACATGAGAATTCAAATATAGGTCCCATATATTAGAAACTGGATTTATGAGACCAGTAGCTATCACCCCAATTTGTCACCTAAGTTAGGATTGTATTCAGTACCAAGATTTGAATCCTGGCTCCTTTGACTAATATATGACTTTGCACAAATGACTTAGCTACTCAGTCTGATTCCTTATGAGTGGAAAAATAAAGGTCTTTAAGCAAAATATTTGATATAAAGCTGCCTCATTTAGTATTTGCTCTTTTATTTTTCTCATTTTCTATATACACTCAAAATCACTTTCTAAAGTTTAAATATCATAGACATGAATTAACATTTTACAGATAAATTGTATTAGGAACAAGCCTTTGTGGATCTATTAGAGGACTGTTTTCTTTCCATAGTATCACTATTATTTTTTTGAAATCACTGGACAGAACCATTAGCTGCATAATAAGCCAAGGATACGGGAAGAAGCCCAGGATAACTCCTGGAACCATATCTTGAGCCATTTCCAGATTGAGAGAGTGCACTCTCCTCCCCTTCTTAGCTGTCCCACCTCCCCTTTGTGAAGGTGGGTATTGAACAGAACTTCCTACTGGCTAGGCAAACACTCTACCACTGAGGAGTACCTCCAGACCCTTGATATCAAAGTGCTATGAGTTGGGTGGTTAAATGCAGTTCAACTTAGAAAATGAGTATTGGCCAAGTCATGAAATCATTTGGACCCACTTCTAGGTCATATAACTGTTGGAGTGAAGATATAAAAGACCTCATTACATTTCTACTTCTAAGTAGTTGCACAGCCTAGGGCTGCTCCCTTCACTGTGCTTTCTGTGAGTTTGTAGGAGGCCAGGCTTCTTAAATGGCAGTCTATATACAAGACCATTGGATCACATTTTTTTTTTTTTAGAGAGGAACCATAGTTCTTATCAGATTCTGACTGGGGGCCATGATTCTAAAAGTTTTAACCTTAGGTGTTTCTGAATTATACTCAAGTCTAATCTTGCATCTGGGCCAGTGATGCTAAATAACATTCTTAGCTGGGTTTTCACTGAACATGTAAAATATATCACTTAGCTCTTTTGGTGTTGTATAGCCATGGCTTATGAATCATAACAGAAAAAGAAATGGACCTCATAAATAACAGTGAAAAGTTTAGAAAAAAATCAATGCCCCAAGGAAGGATAAAGTCACAGACTTTGAGAACTTATCCCTGTCAGAACCTGCTTTTTATCAGTGTACCTAGTACGTAGAATTGATCTGATTCAAGGTGATGGGTATTCACTAACTCAAGTCACACGAGACTGATGGATAAACTGAAATGCCAATGTGATTATTTAGAATGAGATACAAGTTTTGCCCATGGCTGATTGACCCCTTTCTAGCTTGAGCTTCATTATTAATCAATAGTTTCTTGAGTAGGGATTCAAATAAAAGGATGCAGAGTTTTGAGAAATATTTCCTTTGGGTCAGGGTGAGGCTCCAATAAATAAACTTCATTGATTGTGATTCCATGGAGGGCCGGGTGGGTTCTCTGGGTCTCCATCTTCAGTGTTGTTTGCTTGTCTGTCAGTAGGCATCCTTGCCTACCTGGTTTTTTTTGGGGGGAACATGGCTTACTTTGCCCACAGATACTGCTTTAAAAAGCCAATTATTTTTGTTTGTGAAAATATTCTTGGTCATCATTGTGTGCATTTCTCTTCACAGTTCCCTTTAGGTTGTTACTGCATGTTGGAAGCAACATCTGTTTCTAACCTAGTATAACACGATACTATATATCATTATCTTTGAGTCTTTCAACTGTTTCAATGAAACAGGCTCTTTGTTCAAGTAACTTTTCATCAGTTGTTCTCACCACAAAGCCTATGCACAGAAGAACTTTCTTACATTTGTAGATTGAAGAAGTTCCTGGGGGACCCATCTATGCTCCATGAAATCAGCTACTTCTTCCTCTACTCACCAGTAAGACAATCAAATGTCTTACTAGTTTGGGAATCATGTTTACCTTGTTAATCTCATATATACATATATGTATATATATGCTATTATCAAAACATTTCAGTAGAATTTGATACCTAAGCAGGCATTTATAAATTTTGAATCAGCAGTTGTCATACAGTCCAAAATATTGAGAGTGAATACATATCTGAAAATATCTCTTAGCAAGCTTGCTGTATATTATGCATTTATACAAAATATTCCAAGACATTGTCACTGTTCAAGAGATCTGCTCAGTAGTTCTCACCCAACATACCTACATTGTGATTTGATTTATTAAAAAAATATTTTTCTAGTTTGCCATAAACACACATAGTGTAAAAAGTGAAAATGAGTTAGAATTTATGCTGCTCATCCTTGGAGGGTTGGTCATACAAAATCTGATGCAGAGAATTTCAGTTAACTATGTTCAGGATGCTAGATATCTTTAACTTCTCAACCTCTTATCTCTATGCAATTATCCACAATTTTATTAAAGCCAAGCAGGACGTAGGCACATGAAACAGGCGAGGCTTGCTTTTGCAGACCTTGCCCCCTCTTCTGCCTATTCCATGCCCTTGATGATGGGCCTGCTCCAGTTATTTAAGTCACTGCCTCAAGGTACTCTCTTCCAGCTTTCTGTAAGCACCAGTGTCCTGGGAAAGTGGCAAAATTTATTCAGTCTGAGGTATACTTAACTGACTGTGGTTTCATATATGGTCTATTCTATCTGATATTTGCACTTTAAGAGAAAAAAAAATCAAAGGAATACATTTCCATTCATAGAATTTCATGCCACAGCAAAATGGTAGGTCAAGTCTTGAGGAAGAGGTGGTAGGGGTCTGGGAGCCTGCAATCCTCTTTCACAGAGATCAGACTTTGCTTCATATTTATAGGTCTGCGTTTTCTGCATTTGTTTCTAAGTGTGCAGCTGATATAAATAACAAAAGGCTTCCTACCACTCCTTTGAGATCAAGCATGCATTAACCTCTAGAGTTGTTTTATAGTAATTAAGTGATAAAGCCGCTCTGAGGTTGGTGTGTGTATCCACAGCTTTTGTCCATGATTAGCAAGGGAATGAGCTGAGGACTTAATCAGCCACCGAAGTTCCTAGGTTCAATTTCATATCAGTTACTATTCTTTATTGGAGTAAAGAGGGGAAATTTCCATCCACCTGTGTGTGGCACATGTGCAGTTTCAGTTTCATTGGAAGTTGGCGATTAATCCTTTCATTTCTCAATCCTAATGCTAGGCTGTGCTGCAAACTGTCTGCAAGCTGACCTCATGGGAAGGCCTGGGCTCAGCTGAGGAGTAAATAATGCTGATGGAGAGTCTCAGCTCAGAATTGCCTGCAGGGGCAGAGCTATGTGGCTTTGTCTTTAGGCAGGCATTATTGAATGCCCTTACTTGGCTATATGAACAAGAAGTTCTGGTTGCATCCCATCATATGGAAACACGTCCAGAGACGTGGTTTGTTGACAGAGGTATCACTTTTGTAAATAAAGAACTTTCTCTTTCTCCTTCCTTCCCTCAGTCACTTACTTACCAGGTATTTAATATATCTGAGGCTCTACTCTGGGTTACTGAGTCCTGGGCAATATGCTGAAGGAAATACTAAGACTGATAAGAAATAGTTCCTGTTCTCAAAGAGATTAATATAAGGGACAGGTTAGCAAACAAATAGAATACGTGTGTGTATGTGTGTGTGTGTGTGTGTGTGTGTGTGTGTGTGTGTGTGCGCAGGTGGAAGGACAGAAGACCTGAATATTTTCAGCAGGAAGAATAACCCTGTTAAGGGTTGATTTTAAAACGTTCCCCCTAGGCTCATATTTTGAGTGCTTATTCTCTGGCGGATGATATGCATCCTTTAGAAGGTGGGGTCCACTGGTACAAGTAGGTCACTAGGGTGCTGGGCTTTCAAGTTCAGACCTTCCCCTGGTTCTAACCCATGCTATCTGCTTCTTGTTTGTTGCTGTGTGAGGAAGCCTCCACCTTCAGCTTCTTCCAGCATGAACTGAAGCACTTCCCCTCTAGACTTTCCAAACCATAATGAACTGACACCCCTGAAATCATGAACAAAAATATAGCCTTCCTCCCTTAAGAGAAGGCTGTAAAGTGTTTTGTCATAGTGATGAGAAAAGTAACAAATACCAACCTAATATATAGAAACATTTGGAGCACAAAGGTTGATGACCTGTGTCTTTTTATGAATGGCATAGAATGGGTAAGTGGAGTGCTAGAAAATGAGACTGAAATAGTAGATAAAGGTCAAAAGGGAGCTTGTGGGCATGTGAAGAATTTTGAAATGTACTCTCTCAGCAATAAGGACCCTTTAAATAATTTTAATCTGGGAAGAAGTTAACTTGTGATCAAATTAAAGATTTAGAAAAAGTGTACTGTGAGTATTATGGGCAGTGGTTTAGAGGAAGCAGTGACAATGTGACCAAACAGGGAGGATGATATCATGGGCCAGGTAGGAGATGAGGGGATCCAAACATATTTCTAATGAATGTGGAGGGCAGGGGACAAATTGAGAAGACAATTAGCACAGATGGAATGAGAAATATACAGGTGGCTCTAGGTGTGTGGGGTAGTATGGTAGAAAAAGTAGAAAAAAAATCCCTTAAGGAGGAAATCAAGGATATTGAGAGTATTTTCCTCAAAGAGGAATATGATTAAATAAAGGACTTGTAGAAGGGTTCTATGTTTTTTGTTTTTGAGCCCCTTCAACCTTTTTATTGGGGATCATATGACTTCATATTGAATTGTAATTTCCTTGTATCCCAAAAAATGGAAATATAAATGTGAGTAAGACAGAATTCTTGATTCTAAACATCTCACAATCCATTCTGGGAGACAGGTTATTTAAGTGCAGTGGGCTGTGGTGTGCTAGCAACCAGGCATAGAGGTCTGACACAGGATGGTAGATTGTGTTTTCAATATTTCATTACATCTTGTCTTGAGGTTAACATGACAGGAAGATCCTGGCAGGCTGGAGAATGGATTTGAGTGAGGTCTAGAGCTGGAAGACCCATGAAACAAGCACTTTCTTGAAACCACAGCCATGTTTGGGCTGCATATTTGCCTGTATGGTGAGTTCTAAAAGTCTTGCTCAGTCACCGCATGCCTTGCTATAACTGGACTTTGGCTTTCTAAGTGGTCATTTGGTGCTCTTCAGGAGTTCTGTTTCCTTTACACTTCTACTGGTAATGTGAACACATGGTAAGGACTGAACACTGACCCTACTGTGTGAAGACAGAGATGATAGTAAGGGAAGGGTGGAGAACAAGGCTCAGAATCAGTTGCTATCATGGGGCCATGTTCTGCTGGGGGCTGTCTGGAGAAGTTTCTATGAAGTTTGCAAACGCCCTTGGTGGTAGGAAAATATGGCAAGAGGAAGCCAGATGGCCTTGAATGGTGGCTGGATAGGAACCACCCTAGATTTTCCCATTCAGGTTAGATTTTGTAACAGTGGCAACAGTAATAGCAATGAATTATATCCCTCCAAGCATTTCAGATACATTAGCCCATTTAATCATTCTAACAGCTCCATAAGGAAAACAAAGCTCAGAGAAATTAATAACACGGTGAAGGTGAGGCTGGTGAATGGTAGAGCTGGGCTTTCAATTTAGCCTGCCAGGCTTGAGAATCCATGTGCTTAATCACTGAGCTGTATCCCAAACTCCATTGATAAGGGAAGAAATGTGCCCATAGATCCCTGAATTATGTCTTTTTCTTTATCCAGAATTATAAAGTAAGTCACTCCAATGCAATGTGTAGTTTGGAGTAAAAGAAAAGGAAGGGTATTGTCCTTGTGTTTGTGAATTCCCGGCTAGAACAATGAGTGAGGAGGGAAATAATCAGGAACAGATGGGTTTTGGGATGTCTAACGTGCTGGCTGGACCTCTGGGATGAACTGATTGCATTTGTGGGAGTCTGTCTTATTTTAACTGAAAGTGATATCACTGAACCTATGTCTTCCCTCATCAGGCTGCTCCTGGCAGTGGTGGGCAGCTGAGGCCAAGATGATAAAGGAGAGGATTAGAGTCAACTGAGACCTCACCAAATCCTGCACCTGGAAGATGAAAAGGTAAGTCTTATTTGAAATAACATCTCCTGGGCCTACTTCAATGCAAGTGTTTTCAGAGAGAATTGTGGCATACACACTGTTCTTTATTTTAAAAGACACAACATTGATTTTTCTAGAGACAAGAAACTCACCTTAGATGTGAACTAATGCCTCAGTTGAATGTAGGGATCAGTGTCTCTATGGCTTTCTAACCCCTGGGCAATGTTTCATAGCAATTACCTGTACAACCAGTTGCTATAGTTACCTATTGTCTATGTTTCAAGAGGAGAACTATCTAGCCTGGCTACTTAGCAGGAGAAATAAGTATTAAGGTCTGATAAGAAAGAGTGGGACATATAGAAAAAATTTATCAATATATTTATAAATGTGAAAGCATTTAGTCTAATCCAGGGCCAGTAATCATGATCTTTTATCCTCATTTTCTATGTGAACCACCGTAGTTCTTAGAAGAGAACTGAAAACAGCCCCTGCTTATAATGTGACCACATTTTCATACTTGTAAGTAATTGGACCAGGGTGAGCACCTGATTCAGGCCAGGACAACTGGATTCTGTCCCTTTGAAATTGGGGATGGAATTTTTCCCGCTAGTATATGGATAAATAGCAAGACTTGTCCAATGGGGAGCATTTCCTCCCCTATGGAATGAAAAGACAAAGGGTATGTGTGGAGAGATGCTAAGCCTAGTTAAAGATGGAGAAAAAAAAGTGTCAAGGTTTTTTAGAGTTCCTGATTCCTGTACCTTCCAAAGGCAAAACTGTATTCCTGCCTTAGAACTTTTCTTCCTTTTGTTTTGTTATTATTATCATTGTTCTCAATGGCATGAATTTCTATAAAGTTATTATCTAAACTGCTGCCACGGACTGATTTGCTTCCTTCCTCAAATTCATATGTTGAAGTCCTAATCCCACCACCTCTGAATGTTACTGTATTTGGAGCCTGGGTCTTTAGAGAGCTAATTAAGTTAAAGAACAATTAAGGCTGGTGGATAATCTAGTCCTTATAAGAAGAGATGAGGACACAGATGCAAGACCTTGTGGGGAAATGAGACAATGTCCACACAGAAGGGAAGGTGAGTGGCTTCAGAAGGACCCAACTTCAGGGCATCTTTATTTCAAATGACTAGCCTCCAGAATCACAAGGTTATAAACTGTGTTGGTTTAAGCTACCAGTATTTTGTGATGGCTCTAGAATACTATGATCACTACTACAGAAGTAATGATGCCATAATGCCCCCTCCCTTGGTCCCCAAAGAAAATCTGGTGATGGAGTAACTGCTGGTTCTTTTCTTAATGGTGATCCATGAACACAACAATGAAAAGATCTTTTATTTTGGCTAAAAGTAAGCCGATAATTGGTGTTCAAGGACCCTGAAGGAGTACAGCATTAGAGGAATACATGTTTTTAATGCTGCTTCTTGTCTTAAATTAAAGGTGTTCAGCTTCATGCATTCCCAAGGAGGATGCCTGCTAAGCTTTAATGTTAGGTGCAAAAATGATTTTTTTTCTTTCCTTTTTTGCTAATTGGAATGAATGAGTGCTCTTTCTCCAATTCATTTAAACTCAGGTGAAAACAGAGTAGGTCACTGCCCAGGGAGTTCAGGAACTTGCATATTCCTTCACTTGCCCTTGAGTTCTGAGGTCGGTGTTTATAAAGGCATATTCATCCATTATTGCCATATTAGAGATTATGTAAAGAAAACTGTCTAGATCTTACTTTTAATCGGGACAAAGTATTTAGGGAAATGCTGTTGAGACTTCAAAAAAGTTGAGAGGAGAGGTGAAGGCCAACAGAAAAAGATGTGGATTTAATTGAATAAATGGCATTTAAAAGGTCAGCAGCCAGAGCCAAAGTGCAAGGGAAATAGAAATAATTTGTAGACTCAGATAACACGTGTGCCAATAGACAAAGCCACTGAAGGGAGCCTGGCATTTGTGAGCTGGCTGCCAAGCATTCTTTCTTGTTTCAAGGACACAAGGATGACTTTATTTGGGGCATTTTAAAAATGTTTTCATGAAGGAGTGTCAACAGCTACCATGTAAGCAGATGTGATCAGATATTCCAGTCATGTAGCTCTGAACATTTCGGATATTATCTTGGAGAATTGCGTAGAGATGGTTTCTGAGGGTGACTTCAGATTTTTTGTGGCGACATATTAAGGATGATTAATGAATGAATTACTCCATGTTGTACATGTGCTAACATGTTTTGTACATGAAACCAGAAGTCACAAACTGATGGTCTAAGTGGGGCCTGTGGGATATTTTGTTTGGCTCAAGTAGTCTAAAAATATCTAAACATGAAAGAGTAGAGAGATTCATACATTATTTTTAAATCCTCATTTGTAGCTTCTTTTAGAAACACTCTTGGTATTTTTGACTGAAAACAAACAGGCTAGAGACTTGTGGTGGCTCATTCTAACCCTGGCCTCAGTGGTCATTGAGGAATGTGACACCAAACTATGTAAAAGGTAGATGTAAGAAGTGGTCAGGAGATGGCCTCGAAAGTCAGCAAGTTTCAGAATTTTAAGACTATCTTAGTGCTAATAGTGTGTGTCAGAGGAGGCCTACATGTATGGCAAAAGCAGGTGTCATTGAGCAGGATAAGTGGTACCAACACCATGTACCATAGTGTTCCCAAAGCAAGTGCTGATTGCAAACTTGCTTTCTTGAATACTTTCAGAAGATGAAGTTACTATCTCTGTAAGGCCTATCACGTAAAGTTAGTGTCCCCAGATGTCCCTCAGTACAAGTTTCTCCACTGGGATCCAGTCAGCCTATCTAGAGTCTTCCTCTTGAAGAAGATCAGCTCTTCCTCACCCAGCAGTAATCAGCTGCCAATTATTCTTCAACTAAGATTGGGGCCTGCTGTCCATTTCTACAGTTCTGTATTGGGTTTTTGTCTGCTTAAGTTTGCATGGGCTTTGTGCATGCTGACACCATTGGTGTAGGTTTGTATGAGAGGAGTCCCAGGAGCCTGTAGGACTATTTCCGTATGGTCATGTACCTCCTCCTCCCTGGCTCTTACAATCTTTCCACTCACTCTTCTGCAATGGTCACTGAGCCCTGGGTAAGTGGATTTTAATTTAGGAGTCCTGTCCAAGGACCCACACTCTGCAGACTCTTATTCTCTGTGTTTTGGCCATTGTGATCTCTTGCGTCCCTGGCTCTCTGTTGTACGAGGGAGCTTCATTGATGAGAACTGAATGATGCATTAGTGTTCTCTTCATCCCTTACTCTAAATTCTGTGAGCCTTAGGTGTAGAGGTTGCATCTTAGATGTGCCACTTAGGGTTGGGCAATTCACAGACAATCTCTGTCTGTGACCAGTTGTGGAACTCTGTATCTCTGTTGAGAGTGTAGATTTAAGGATCCATATTTTGTACATAGTAAGAAATTACATTTGTCTAGGAATGTGACAGCCTTGGAGTTTTCTCTAAGACCTCGCCAGCTGTGTGAATTTGGCTATGTTCACAGTATCACACATGAGTTTCCTTCGACTGAGTGGGCTTTAAGCCCAATTAGGTAGCTGTTGATTACCTCCAAGTTAAAAGTGCCACTGTTGCACCAATATCATTTGCTGTGCTGGTCATTGATGCAGATTTTAAGCCTTGGAACAGGGGTTGGACCATCAATTGATGTTCTCCCTTAGCAGCTTGCATGGTGCTCTCCAAAGATATGAGAGCTGAGAGCTAACTTTCAGAGGAGGTGGCTTCCAGGCCAGTTTCAGCTCCATTGATCCAAATCCGGTGTCCAAAGTATGTCCTGTCTTCAGCAATAGGGTCTTACCATCAAGTTCTGGGAGGCAATCAAGGATGGTGACAATAGCCTGTATAATTTTGGGAGTCTCTTGGACGACCCAAAGGATGATTACTTCTGTCTGGCACTGTTTCTTTTTATGTAGCCTTCAACTTTTCTTACAGACCCATGTAGAAATATTGTATGTGTAATTTTTCAGTATGGTTGTGGACTAATATTATTCCCTCTGGGGTTTTTAATATTAGCTAGGTATTATTTATCTCTCCTCTTTATCTCCCTGTCTTATCCTCCCTCGATGACCCCCCCATTTTTCCCTTGATAATTTCTGTCTGCTATGGTCCCAACTCTCTTGAGTGCCTTCTTGCCATTTATTCCCATAGTTCCTTGTCTTTTTTTGAGACAAGTTCTTCCTGAGCCCCAGCTTGTCTGGAACTCATTATATATATCAGGCTGCCCTGATCTCTGAGATTTGCCTGTCTCTGCCTCCCAAGTTCTGGGATTAAGGGTATGCACCACCCCCCTGACAGGAGTGCCTTTGTTTTTGACCAGAGCAATGACAAAGGCCCCATAACTGAATTTCATCCACCTCTTGCCCTGCTTCAACCTCTTTCTTTTCCATGAAAGCAATGGCATCTGTATAATACCCCAAATGGTCACCTCTCCTCTTGCTTCCAATAGTTCAGCAGCTTCTTGTTGATTCTCAATTCCAACCCCATGTCTTTTTGCTTACACTTGCATCCAGGCTTAGCATTAGCTCTTCAGGTGACTTACAAACTTGCTGCTTTCCTTTTTGCCTTGGAAGATTCATCTCATAGTAAGTATGCCACTCTAGTTCTCAGCCAAAAGTATGACTGGGGATATGTTTCTGTAAGGAATATAGAGACAAATTATTTTGCTTTTCTTTGAGTGATACTTGATTTTTAACTTGTCCTTTCAGTACTTGCTGCAATCACAATAGGCAATTCCAATTTTCCCTGCTGCTTAAATATCAGCAACCCATCTTTACTTTCAACTGATAGAAGTAATTGTTTCATATGCTTGAACAGAATAGTGATTAAGTAACTTGGTGCCAATTTGAGGATAAGTCCTCCAATTATTCCAGAAGCAAATTTTTGGACCATCTTATTTGATGTGTTAGTTGTATGGGTATCTTATGTCACAAAACTGGCTTAATGAGTTATATTTTTTGATATCTTGCAAGGTCAGATCCCCACTCGTGAGTAACCATTCTGTAATGATTAGTAACAGTGGTTGTCAGAGGTATAGTGCCCAATATGGTAGTGGCTAGCTTTGTTTGGCTATTTGGTTGTATTAAAACTAAGTGAAATTGAAGTTCTAGTTTCTCAGTTGTAGCAGGCATACGCCCAAAGCTCAATATACACATATGGTAGTGCTACTATATTAGACAAGGGTTTTTTTTTTGGATAGTACTACTGTGAAGCTCCACACAGCCAGGATCTTGACCTATGTGATATACCTGTAACAACACATGTTCTTTCAATTAAAAATAATCTCGATTTTGAAGTCAAAGTATGCATATCTAAATTTTCAAAGCTAGCATCCCGCTATGAGAGAGAACATTGGACATTTGTGTTTCTGCATCTGGATGACCTCACTCAAGATGATTGTTTCCAGTTCCATCCAGTGCTTCTTTTCAAAATCTAGAGAAGTGAAAAACTAAGAAATGGCCATGGCCAGGGAGAAGTGTGTGTGTGTGTGTGTGTGTGGATGCTTATTGGGAGGGGAGGTATAATGCAATGATATAAAGGAGGAAAGGGGAAAAATAAAGGAGAAAAAATTAAATGGGGTGGGGTATGTGAGAGCTTGGCAGAGAAGGGAGTTTGGGGAGAAATAACTAGCAGTAAAGGCCTTTAGAAAAAGCCATATGGAAAACTACCACAATAGAAACTCCTTGAAGTCTATACATGTGCAGTATAAAAGGAAATTAAGAGGTGTTACCTTACAACAGGGGAACATTGCCCCTACTAGACACCATAACTTGCAAAGTAAAAGCCCAACTCCAGAAATGGACTCCCTTTTTTGCAGCTGTTGACCAGGCATCTGATAGATCATTGCCCCTGTTGATCATTGCCCTTGCTCTTGGTTATCCACCATAACTTTATCGTAAGATCCTATTGCTGAAGAAACTGCAAAGATGAACTGTAGAACAAAGAGAAATCAAGCTAGTGCTGACTTCAAGGCCTCATCTCCACTGCCTAGAGGCTGGGAGGTACAATGCAAGCTACCTGAAGACAAAATTTATCATGAACCTTGCCCAGCTGTGAATCCTGTGAGCTACAACAATATCTAGCCTGAAATATAGGCCTACTTGTGCAATAGTGGCATGACCATTATAGGAGCAACCAACTACTTTCTAATTTGATTTAAAGTCTGCTTCATAAGATGAGGCCCATACCTGACACTGATATTAGGAGTCTGAAGTGAGACAGCCCACAGGCTATGGGAGAAAGCCCAATATAACCATTATGCTATATAAGTATAGTATTAAACTGATTTCTAATGACTTTTTGTTATACCTATAGATTAAGACCTCTCTCAATTCTCACCAGAGATTCCTTATACAGTAGATCATGATTAACTCAAAGAACCACAACTGGCCAACATGCAGAGAATAAGAGGCTTTAGACTGCTTATCCCTGAACAGGATACCTGTAACAAACTTCTACCTCCCAAGGCTCAGGGATCATTTTGAAAGTGGGGAGGTGGTGGTAAGATTGTAAGAACTAGAGGAGGTAGATGATCACAAGGAAACAAGGTTTTCTAGACAGCTGGTCAGTTACTCATATAAACTCGCAGTAATGCTGACAACATGGGCAAGTCCCATGTAAGCTCGAGCCAGACAAAATCGCAACAAAGATTTAGGGAGGTGGGCAAACCCCCAATGTCTACATGAGGAACTACTGGCAACTGATGACTGCTAGGAGGGGAGAATTCATTTAGGGTTTCATTTAAGGATGAGACTTTTAGTAGGTTGACAAGGCTGTAATGGATGAACACACACAGAAGGGCATTTGGGGAACACAAAGCTTGACTCTATAGGCCATGTATATATATGAGCACAGAAATTGGTAGAAGGGTTAGAAGGGGGGTACAGATAGGGAGGAGTTCTAAATATGATTAAAATATACAGTATTGAACTCACCCACACAAAGAAGAAAAACCCAACTGTTAAAACAAAAACCTTCCATTTCAAGTAAGAGTTGTTGGTATTTCCTTTTAGTAAAACCACAAAAGGAAAGTGAATCCAAGTGGTCTGGAGGGGAGGAAACCTGTCAAATGGTGAGACATTAAAGGCCATTGAATTCAAAGAGCCCCCAAGATATAGAGTGATGGAGGCTGGGTTTAAGTGGGATTGGCTTCTTCCAATATGGACACAGAGAGGATTGATGGGCAGTTTATGTCCATATAAAACTCAGTAAAAGGCTCTTTTCACTCTTTCATATGATCAGGTCCATTGAGTAATCACGGTGGGGATAGTTGGCCAGTAGGTGCAGTGATGTGGCACCCTTTTATAAAACTTCTTGAGTCACAACCCTGCTTCCTATTTTCTGAAGCCTCTGTACTTTTCAGAGGATTTCATGCTGCATTCTCATTCTGTGGTC
The DNA here is from genome assembly GCF_000622305.1 of Nannospalax galili. Classification (NCBI taxonomy): domain Eukaryota; kingdom Metazoa; phylum Chordata; class Mammalia; order Rodentia; family Spalacidae; genus Nannospalax; species Nannospalax galili. The sequence continues at coordinate 2,826,910 of NW_008355275.1, forward strand.
ATTTGTTTTCCCCTTTGTTCTACTTCTGAGGCTGTAGATCAATGAACAATTCTACTTTGATCCCCAGCTTAAGCGTATGATTAGATTATTTTATGGTTTATTTGGATGATTGCTATTGTTCTAGATGATGATGATATTAATAGCCAATGTTTGTTAAACACTTACTACATTCTAGCCTTTGTACTGATAGCTGCAGATGCTTGATCTTAATTGATAGTTGTGAAATCTCTGAGAAGGCATACAGAATGGTTAAGACTGCATGTCTTCATGCCAGTGTTAATGTTTGCTACCTGTGCCTATGACTCCTAACAGTTCATGGTACTTATTTCTGCTTTCGGCAGGATCAAACAAAATACATCAGAGCCACTTTGTATATAAATTTTATTAGTACTCAAGTAACTGTACTTTTGTGATCCCTAATTTTACTTGTATGGAAGTGTGGGTTTAAGAATGCTTAAGGAGGAATAAAAAGGTAAGATGATAGATTAAAATCTGCCTCCTTGTGACACCGTGAATGAAGTCGGGATAATAAAGAATAGAGTCTGTTCCAAAGACAGGAATATTGGACAAGCTTTGGAAGTCACAAAGTGGGCAGAGGACAGCTGAAAAGTGCAGAGCAATATGAAACCAGTGCAGTGCAAAGGAACCAGCAGAGCATGGCTCCCTGGTGTGGGGAGGGCAATCAGAAGTCTCACCCAAAGGTACCCCAAACAGCCCTGCTGGAAAATACAGGCAGGCCTACCTGTGAGTCAAGGTCACAGTTCTACATGCCTTGATCTAGTTAGGGGTTCTAGTGAGATGATGATTCTTGTTATGTGATGGCTCAGTAGATTGAGCTACCCTAGGAGCTGATAGCAAGAAAGAGTCACAAGTCATGGAGCCTGGGACAACTTGCCACAACCCTGGGGTGAGAGAGGGCCTTGGGAAGTAGTAACAGAGAGGGAGACGACAAAGGCAGATATATTGAAAACTTCAGGGAGCAGGAAGTTTGGCATGGGTAGTGATAGGTATGGTGGGTGGTAGCTCAGCGCTCAGTGGCTAGGCTCTGACACTAGCAGCTGAGGATAATTGTGAAGTCTATGTCCTTGAATCTAAAGAACTGAGTGTCCCAGTCTCTGGAGCCTCTTAATGACCACAAAATTTATGGCTGACAGGACAGAGAACACTGAAGCTTCAGCAGAATAATTGACTTCTATAGCCTAATCTAGCCAGAAAGGTGTTTAATGCTGAGCAGGTTTTGAAAGTATAGAAACTGGCTTACCTGTACAGATCTCAGAGCTGTTTGCATTTTGTACTCCGATGTAATCAGGACACTCTCTGGATAGAACATTAGCCAGTCTAGGGCCACTAACTGGAGAGTCTCAAGACCACGAGGGAGCCTGCCTAGCTACAAAGCTAAGAATGGCCAGCAGAGGCTCCTTCTAGGCAAAGAAAGGAAGCTTCTTGAAGGGAAGAGAACTCAGACATCTGACAAGGGATGGGTCTGGGTTCAGCAATAGTCCAAATGGTAGAAAAGACAAGAGTCTTCAACTTCAACTGAGGCCTCCCTTCACCCGACTGACTCATTTTTAGCGGACTCAGAAAGAAGCCATTGCCACACTTCTTTTTCTTTTTCTGCCTTTTATGTTTACTATGTCTTTAAGAGAATTTTACTTTATTCTTTATCTTAAAATAAAGCTTGTATTTTTTTTCACTTTTTCTCTTCTTACATT
>NW_008355275.1:2828685-2852222 GCF_000622305.1 Nannospalax galili
TCCTTCCTTTGATTTTGAGACAGGGTCTTCCTGTAGCCCCAGCTGGTCCAGAACTCCCTGTGTAGACCAGGCTGGCCTCAATTTCACAGCGATCCATCTGTCTCTGCCTCTTGAGTGCTGGGATTAAAGACATGCACTACCAAGTCAGGCTGAAATTTTTCTTTATTGGGAAATCAGACTAAAAGAATCTCTCCTTGTTTTTATTGTTTTTCCTTTCTTAATTTAAATATGCCTTTCCTTTCTTCTTTCTTCCCTGACCTTTCTTAATTTCATCCATTTACAATTTTGGCTTTTGCCCTAAATAAAATTTAACTTTACAACACATTTGGTGTTATTTTTGCCATTTTCTATCTTTTGGTCATTGGTGATGTAGTAATTGGCATTCATTTATTTCAAGCGTTTTTCTATGTCATATTCAGTTTGGTTTTGTTGCTATTACAATGGTTGGTTTTCTCCTTGAATGCTACTGGGGATTGGTCCCTCCAGAGTGGGCTGCTTACTATGAAGATACTCAGATAAACCAGAAAAGGTACTCAAAAAAACAGATACGTGAATCACAATACAGAAACACAAAAGCAAGATAGAACAATACAGCCAAGATGTTATAACCTCTTAATTATAAAATAAAAAGATACTGAAATGGTTGAAATGCCAGAACAAGAATTCAAAAGTTTACTTAAAAATATTCGGTGATTTCAAAGATCAAACAAACAAGCAGAGGAACAGAGAAATCAATTTAGGGTGTAGTAAACAAGCTCAGTGCTGTAGATAGGAAGCCAGTAGCTTGAGTCAGAAGTTTAGCAATGGCCTTGAGATCTTGAAAAAATAAAACATAATAAATGCTGTAATTGAAAAGCTCAAATCAAATAAACAAAATACATTTGAAAGCATCACCAATAGAATAGCTCTATCAAAGAGAGAATATTGGGGACGGAAGACAAGGGCTGAGGAACTCCTACATCTGGACATCAGCAAAGGGAAAAAACACAATAGCAAATATAATATCAATGTCTAGGAATTCTGAAATATGAAAAAGACCAAACCCAAGAATTCATGGGGTAGAACAAGGAGCTGAGGTTAGACGAAAGACGTAGAAAATTCTATTGAATGAAAAAATGGTAGAAAACTTACCATATCCAGGAAAAGAAGTGAACAAGCAAGAATAAGAGACATTTAGATCCCTTAACAGTAGTGTCCATGGGAGAATTTCTCTAGGATACATCATAGTCAGATGCCAAAACTACAAAACAGAGAAATAATAATTAAAAATGCAAGAGAAAAACGTTAACTCACATACAAAGACAAATACATTGAAATAACATTGGACCTCTTAACAGAAAGTTCAAGAATGAGAGTTCAAACCCCGACAGTAAAATAACTTCCCACCAAGATTACTCTATTCAGTGAAACTGCATTTTAAAATTGATACATAAATACATTCAAGATAAATACAAACTAATTTATCAGGGACTACCATGCTTATATTGCAGAATATACTTAAAGGAATCCTAAACACAGAGGAAGAAGAAACCCTCAATCATGAGAGCACAGGAAAAGAATGATTTCATGAAAGGAAGAGATGAATGAAGGAGAAATAGGAAAGAATCATATTCATCTCAGGAAGCCTGAAAGCACCTAATATGAGCAGGGGAGAAAGAAAAGAACAACAGTTGAACTAGCCAGGAAACAAAATTTTCAGGAATTGGAAAATCCCTCTCAAAAAGAATCTTACTTGTAAATAGTGTTAGTTCTCCAATTAAAAGATATTGATTAGCTAAGTGAATAAAACAACAACAACAACAACAACAACAACAGCAACAGCAACACCGGATCCAATATTTGCTGTAGCCAATAAACACACTTCACTAGCAAATGCACAGACACTGGGAGTGAAAGGACAGAAGTCACTATCCCAAGGTATCACAACCCAGACCAAGCGGGTTTGTCTACTTCTGCTAATGTAGACTCCAAGTCAAATTTGTGAAAAGAGATAAAGATGATCATTACACATCACTAAAGGGGACCATCCATCGAGAAGGTATGAGGATTGTAAATATATGGCCCCGGAATTAGAATAGTTAATAGACAATTTTAAATGTTCCAAATGAGGGTGACACCAGAGAGAGAAAATAGAGGTAGGGGAGAGGAGGTATTCAAATTCCTTGAATTGGTACTGACTTTGTTCCAGTACTATGCTAAGCACCAGAGGTACAAAACAAAAGATTCTTCCTTTGTTCAAATAGCTTGAAAGTGTGAAAAGTATAACAAAAAATAGATACCAAGAAAGAGGGTACATGGAACTCGAGATACACCTATAGAAACAATGCATATGAGGCTGCCAAGGATGATTTTGGCATTTTCAGATCTAGATACTGGGTGGATGGTATTTTTGAATAAAAGGTTCAATGGGGGCAGGAGAGATGGCTCAGTGTAAACACTTGCTATGAAAACATGTGGATCTCAATGGTAATGTTTTTCACATCCACTAATTATTATTATTATTTTTTAAATCATTATTTCTTTTAATTTTTAATAACTACTTGATTAGAAGAAGCATTTCACTACAGGTTTAACATATTCAGTAACACACTCCAGAGCAAGAGTACATCTCTTTCACAAGTAGGTGTGAGTTTCTAGGTTCACAGTTGAGTTAATACAGTTATACAATACTGAACTCAGTATAAGCCCTGTAGACATAAAATTGAATGAGTTTTTTAACCTTTAAAAAAGATTTTCATTTCATTTTAGAATATATTGTTCCTTGCAGAAAAACTCATTGTTTTTGCTACTAACACTGAAATGTTGGCGTATGCATCTCTAATCTGTATGCATCTGACTATTACTAGTCATAATTGGTTGCACTTGGACCCTTGGTGCCTGTGTTTGTCTATGAAGTCATGGGGTGGATTTCAATGGTAATGTTTATCACCTCTACTAATTAGCATGATGTAAATTTCCATGCTTCCTCCTCAAATATAATACATTTTTAAAAAATTTGTTGATTTTTTTTCTGTGTGTGTATATCATACAGAACATCCCAAACCATCTTATTTGACTATACACCCCCTTCCCAGATGGCACCCTCCCATAGCCTCCCTCCCCTGACTAAAGCCCTTATATTCTGATATCCCTGCTACTGTCTGCTGTGTTGTCAGCACCCCAGCCAATCCCCATTACATGCTCTTCTGTTGAATCTAGTCAGCCTATCTAGAGGCCTTTGTTTTAGGAGGGTCAGCTGTTCCTCTTCTAGCACAATTAATTGTCAATACTCCTTTAGATAAGATTAGGGTCTGCTGTTCATTTTCTCAGTTCTATGCTGGGTTACTATTTGGGAGTCCCTTTGTTCACCCTGGCCAACAACTCAAAAGAAGGTATCTCTTATCTGGCATTGTTGCTTGCTGTGTAGCCTTTAGCTATGCATATGGACTCTTAAGAAATTATATTGACCCCTTTAATTTTTGGTTATACTTTCCTTTTAGATGTTTAAGGCCATACAGTTGGCCCTGATAAACCAATTTACTTTTACTCTTAAGGTAGATTGAGGAGCTGTTCCTGAGGGGTCACATGGGCTTGGGAGGAGCCCATGGCTCCTTTCTTTTACCAGTTCCGCCCATGTGAAGATAAGTCAATAGTCCTGCTTGACCATGGTTGGCTTTGCTTGGAAGCATGGAGGAAACTATTCCTCTGTGTTGACCCTCCTCTTTGTAGACTGGATATTGGTTCAAGTCCATCTGGTGGGGTCTCCTTGGCCTCCTTGATCAAGAGGACAGGTGACCCACCACCATTAACAGGACATTTTGAGGGATGCTCATAGTTCCCTAGAACTAGTTGACCTAGGAGGGCAAGGAGCAAAAGCTGTCCTTTCTGTCCCTCTGACGAAATTATTATAGGCCTCAAAGTGTGTCTGTTAAACATCCAAGAAGGTTAGTTCTACCAGTCTGGTATTTTTAATTACTGAGTGTCATGTAGATAAATCTTGGGGAAAGACCAATTGTTCTCACATAAACTTTGCCTAGACATATATTTCTTGATCTGCTATGTATAATTTGTCAGTAGGTTGCAGAAGTAATATGGTTCCCTCTGGTTTTCAAAACTAGCTAGGCATTATTTATCTCTTGCATTGTCTCACCCTTCCACCATAGTTTTCCCACTTAAGGTGCTCCCATTTCCCCCCTTTCTCCCTTAATAATACCCTTCTCCTATGGTCCTACCTCTCGAGCTCCTTCTTTCCCCTTATCCCCTAGGTTCCTTGTATACCCTTCCCTCCCCTCTCCCTAAACTAACCCAACCTATATCCATATCTCCCTTATTAAGGCCTGTTTCCTATTGTTCTTCTTTCAGGTTCTTTCTTTTCCTTTACCTCCATATTTCCTTTCCATTCCTGGCTCTTGTAGTTATGTCTGGATACATACTCACTTATCAGGGTTTGGTTCTAGGATCCACATATGAGGGAGAACATATGTTGATTTTTTTTCTGAGTCTGTGTTACTTCACTTAGTATAACAGTTTCTAGTTCCATCCATTTACCTGTGAAATCTCACTATTTAATCTTTCTTTACTGCTGAGTAAAACTCCATCATATAAATGAACCACATTTTCACTATCTACTCGTCAATTGAGGGACACTTAGGTTGCTTCCATCTCTTAGCTATTGTGAAAAGAGCAGCAACAAACATGGATGTACAAGTGTCTCTGCAATAGGATGAGTTCTTTGGGTATATGCCAAGGAGTGGTATAACTGTATTTTAATAATGAAATAGCAATCTTTTTAAAGGTTAAAACCTCATTTAATTTTATGTCTTATAGGGTTTATACTGAGTACAATATTGTATAACTGTAACAATTCAACTGTAAACCTAAAAAATCTATAGCCAATTTTGAAAAAGATGCATCTTAGCTCAAAAAATTGTTATTGAATATGTCAATGCTGTTGTAAAGAAATGCTTCTTCTAAGTACGTGGTTATTAAATAAATAACTGGGAAAAAAAATAAAAAAACCGAGAAAACAAAACAAAAAACCCCATATGGATCTGATTTCAGATCCAAGAACTCATTTAAAAAGTCAGGTGTGGCGCTGTGTGTGTGTGTGTGTGTGTGTGTGTGTGTGTGTGTCTACACTCTTAGTGCTTTGTGGGGAGGAAATAGGAGGATCACTGGGGCTTGCTGGCTGCCAGCTTAGCTTCAGGTTCAATGACCGACTTTGTCTCCAGGGAAAAAGGTAGAGAGTGATAGAGCGAGGATGATGTCCTCCTTGGGCCTGTGCTTCTGCACATACATGCAAGGCACCCCCCCCACATGAGCACACATCACATGCATAGAACACACAGACACACAAAAGGAAAAGAGGAAGAGGTATAAATTGCCAAGGAATGAAAGATATTGTAGGTATAGATTGTCATGATGTCATATGTTCTAGATTTGGATTTGTAAGAGTTGCAGAAAGAGAAAAATATTGTCTTGAAAAAATACTGCTGGAACAGGAGAGATAGACAGATGATAAATGTTTGATAGATAGATAGATGATAGATAGATAGATAGAGTGCGAGAGTCATGTAGGCATCTTTCCCTCCCATGATCCTGACTTGTTTTAAAAGTTTTCTGCCTATTCACCCTGAATACTTCGGGTTCAATTATCATGATAGAAGCAGCACTGAATGCTAAACTCATTTATTTTCTTTTTGCAGGGAAGAGGAACATGTCTTCAGTTGGTCTCATAGTTAGCATTGCCCTCAAAAGGTCATATGACCTATATCTTTACAGTGACCTCTATGTAATATACCTAATATGGATTGCATAGTAATTTACAGTAAGTGAACCTTTCCACAAAATATGTTATAGTTGCAAATATCAATGAAAGCCAAATACAAATATGTGAATGTAAATAATTATCTTGCAAACAAGTTTAACAAAAGCTGATAAATGATTGTAAGTCAAAAGTGCCTTAGTATATATTCTAAATTATCTCTCATTATAATAGAAACTTTCTTTTAGGAGCTCACAGAACCTGGCCAACACTGTCCAAGTTTCAGTGCTCATTTGAAGCCTTGACTTTGCCAGTTCATTAGAGAATAGCTACAATCTTGGTGTTAGTAATCAAGGACATCAAATTTTGTTTCTCATACACCCATAGGACAGGAGAATCACTGTATTCAGGAAAAAAGAGCATGTAACTAGAAATGAGCATCAGCAGACCCAGAACAGCACTTTCTACTAGTGCAAAGGGCCAAATAAGACCAATTGTATGAGTGTAGAATGGTGGGCCACAACCCTTTGTACTTCATAGACATACTGAGCAGTGAGGTTGTAGGGGCAAGTAACTTTTACTATGGCCAAGAAAAAATTTTCTTGGTCTTTAGCCAGTGGGTGGTGGCACACACCTTTAATACAAGCAGTCAGGAGGCAGAGGCAGGGGGATCTCTGTGAGATCGAGGCCATCCTGGTCTATATAGTGAGTTCCAGGTCAGCTTGGGCTAAAGTGGACCCTGTCTCAAAAAGATTAAAAAAAATCTTCATGATCTACTTTCATTTATTGTATCTATTTATTTTTTGAACTGGTCATTTTCCTACTGTAGTCTCCTAAGTACTGAAACTGCAAGCATGGACCACCACACCCAACCTCACTATCTGCTGTTACTCTGATTTATCAACAGGCATTTTCACACTCAAGTCTAGAAAGGACATTTTGTGGCAGCGATTGCTTGCATCCAATAAAAGCCATAGGCAGATTGTGGTTGTCAGGTTCCTGTAGTGAGAAGAGGCATTGGGGTGGCCAGAATTTAGGTTAGTTCACCATTACTGTTCTGACCCATAAAACCTCTGATGTAATCCTTCTTTCTCCAGTTTCCCATCTGTGGGGCAGGTGCTGTGCATCTCAGTTAGGACTCCAGGGCTTAGTGGTGGCTGAGTCACAGGTTAAGGGGAGTCAATGCATACAAATGACCATACGACAGCCACCTGTTAGCCTGAAGCATTCCCAATGTTTTCCAGGGGAGCAAGTGTTGAATTCATATTTCAGACCTCAGAAGGGATATTGACTTGTAGTACTGACATCTCTGGGAACCTGATGTAGCTCATTTTGGGAGTGGTGGAGAAATGGGAAATAAACTGATTGCTTTTAGAACCAGCTGTTGTTAATAGGAAAAGTGGTACTCAGCTGACCTTGACTGATAGAGCAAAACACAATCTCACAAGAATCACAAACAGCAAAGCAAACCCACGAAGAGCATGTCTTCTATCTTTGCTCTGTCCTTGCAATCTCCTTCTAGCACCTGCTGCTGACAGAATTTGCAGGAAACAGCTGTTAAAGCAGAATTCCAGTCCCAGCATCATAAAGCTGAGTGTTAGAAAGGCAGCGTTCTAGATGACAGGCGATAGCTTATTTTCCAACACAGTAATAAATGTACTTTTGTTATATTTAGGCACTAAGAGATTTGATAATGTTATGGAAGACAATCGCCTATCAGAACTAACTTTAAGTGGAGTAAGTGTAGATTTGTGAAAAGTGCAGATTCCTTTTCTTTTCTTTCTAATTTCACTGAGGACTTGGTGAGAATTCAGCTTCATGGTTTATGGGGAGGTATGTGGCTCAGATAACTCCACTTCCCTTGCAAGCATTTGTTTACATTTCAGATGCTCACAGAATCCTATGTGAATGTTCATGAAAGGAAGGGGAAATGTTGGTTAGGAAAGAGCCAGGGGAAGGTTGAGTGAGGATGAAGTGGGTTGTTTAGTGAAGCCTCTTTTAGATTTCTGGCATCATGTGCCTATATGAAGAGTCTGAGCCTATCTTTTAACTGGAAAACTAGAGACTCATAGAAACTGTCTTCCAAGATCATACTGAATAAACTGAGGCACAGTTTGGCATGTTTCTGCCTGTTTCCTATTGGTCAGATGAGTCTATGATAGTGCTATTGAATGATACTATCAATTATAAAACATACAAAAGACCAGCTATCAATCAGTACTGCACATTAAAAGGATGAGATCCAGCTTCAAGGCTGGCACAAGGTGGGTTCAAAAACCATGTAACAAAACTTATACTAAGAATGTTGGGGAGGGCCACAGGGAATCTGGAGTTCTTATAGCAAACGCTTTGTCTTAAAGGTACTTTTTATGGTAATCAGGGAAATCTGGGGAGAAGCCTAACTAGGATGCACCTAGGGAGGGCTATAAGTCTGGTAATGAGGATACTCCTGAGAATTTGACTGTGCAGGATCCTCCTGATGGCCAGGCTACCTGGATCCCAGGATTAGAAACCTCACTTAACTCCTCATAATTATTTCTAGTATGCTATGAACCTTTCTTCTCACAGTCATGGCCTCTTAGAGTTTCCAGAGTGACCTGCAAAACAGAAAGAATCAATTTCCTAGTAACTGGCACCTTTACTATTATCAGAATGCCGGGGAGAGCACTGTGATGTCTCAGTCTTTGGACCCCAATTTATAAAATCAGAGTCTTCATCCCTGGAGGAGTCCATCCTTTAATAGGATGACTTTAGGTGTTGATTATAACACTGAAGCAAGGTGTACCTATAGACTCCCACCGACTGATGCCTCCCATAGCCCCAAAGTGTATTACGCTTCTGGATATCCAGAATGCCTACATTTATACATCATAGTGAGGTCTGGGGGTTATTAGGATCACTTACCACAATCATCTCTACAAACAGAATAAATAAGTTATTTGCAGGCTTTAGGACAATAGAAAAAATTCTGCTTTGCAACTGCCAAATGGCAGACAGAGGAAGGGATATGGACAAGATTTCATTATGGTTCCAAATGACTTGATGGCTTAAGTCAGTCCTATTTACTTTATGGTATCTACTGCTCTCTTTAACGTTTTAGTTTTACACCCATAGTACTTGCAAAACTTTACTAACTTACATTATCCTTCAGGGAGCAGGATGGCAGAGGGGTGGCTGTCCACGATTGCTTCTGGGCTTAATATTCTCCAAGCCACTGATTTCTTATAAGAGTTCTCTCTCTCTCTCTCTCTCTCTCTCTCTCTCTCTCTCTCTCTCCTTTCTCCCCCTCTGCACATGTGTGAGTGTGGAGGCCCCAGGTGCCAACTCCTGTTTATTTACTGTTTCTGAGATAGGGTCTTTTATTGGCCTGGAGCTCACCCAGTAGGTTAGGTTGGCTAACTACTGAGTCAAGTCTTGGGGATCTGTACATCTCTGCCTCCTTAGGAGGATTACAAGTATGGCCACCATATCCAGTTTTGCCAGGAGGGTTCTGGATATTGAATTCAGGTTCTTCTGCTTGTAAGACAAGCACTTCACCAACTGAGTCATCTTCCCAACCCAAAAGTCTGTGTCTTGTATGGTCATTAATGAAATGATGTGTGTAAATGGGAGTTGTTACGGTCATGCTCCCATCTCACACCCTGAAGTCTGCATGCTGCAGAAGCAAAAGCTCATTTTTAGCTCCAGGTGATCATACAGTTGGTAGCACATAACAGTCAGTTATTGTGCAGGATAGCTTTAGTGTCAACTTGACACACCTGGGTTGAGGGATCCTCAATTGGGGAATTGCCTCCATTGGACTGGCCTGTGGCCAGGTCTGTGGGGCATTTTCTTGATTGTTGAGTGATGTGGGAGGGCCCAGCCCACTGTGGGTGGTGCCACCCCTGGGCAGGTGGGCCTGTGTTGCATAAGAAAGCAGGCTGAGGAGCAAGCCAGTAAGAAGCATTTCTCTATGCCCTGTGCTCCAGCCCCTGCCTCCATGTTCCTGCCCTGAGTTCCTACCTTGGGCTCCCCGATAAACTGTGACAGGGGAGATGTAAGCCAAATAAACCCTTTCCTCCGTAAGTTGGTATTGGTCAGAGTGTTTTGTCACAGCAATGGCGAATCAAACTAGAACAGTGATTATTCAATGAATCAACAAACTGACAAACTATTACTCTTGTGTGATCACTTCAGGCCACACCCATCCCTTAGCACTGTACTAGTCGAGATTTTTGGAGCTGCTTTTTGACTATAATAACATACATTATAAAACACTCTAAATTATTTATATTACTATCATAAGGGCACAAAATTCTTGTTTTCAGCGATGTCAAAAGTTTTTTAATCTTAGCAATTATATAACAGGCTTATTAAAATGTAGAATCCTGGGGCCCATCACTGATTTTAATTTAGTAGTTCTGAAGTAGAGCTCATTAATTTGTGTTTTAAAAAAGCTCCTTGGATATTTATTTTTGATGTAGGAGAGTCTCAAACTAAACCCTGAGAAATACTACCTACCAGGTTCAGTTCTGTGCAATTTGAATTGTGCACAACAAGTCTATTTCAGTGTATCATTTGGGGTTTACATAGGATGCCAGAGCCACTAAAAGATTGTGAGAATGAGTCTGGTCATAGAAATCCAAACTATACATCATAGGATAAGAGAAACTGAGAAAATGACAGTCCGAAGAGGGCAGCCAGAAAGCCAGAGGCTCAGGTAAAGCCTTGGCACAGTCTGTTCTGTATAGCTAGGGGGAACTGCAAAGATAGCTGACTGGAGGTCTGGAGAAACCCCCCCACCCTGGAGTTTACCTCAGAGTTGCTTTTGTTTGATGTTAGAGCAGCTGGAAACCACATCTGTATCTGTGAGCATGTCTGTCACCACAGTGACTTCTTCATTACTCCTGCAAGGTCCCCGTTTGGACAACTGTAACTCATCCACTTGGGAAGAAGCCTTCTGATGTCAGTTTCCAGCTTTGTCAACAGACAGTAGCCCTGATGCATCAGGAATTACACATTTGGCACAGTCTCCATTGTGCTGCTTTGGTCTGCTTGCTCGGCATTCGTTCTTCTTGAGTTTCTGTATTTCAAGTGTACTTTTGAGAGAATTCCAATGGTTTCATTACGAAGAAGGCCGCAACTCTGTAAATCTGAGTAATTTGTCATATTGGGAAAATGTGCATACCGAGATACATCCTTAAAACAGGCTGTCAGTAATTGTAGTTGTAGATGTGACATAGGGATATACTTAGACTCCTATCATTAGGAAATGTGGTGTTTTTAAGTTCAGCCAACGGCAAAAGCAGAGACATGTTTTGTGTATGCTTAAAATGGATATTCCCAAGGAGCCTCAGAAATGACCTTTGTGCTCATGCCCCAGAGGTTTTCAGATTCTTTTCGCTGGGAAAGGCACACTGAAGGCTCAACAACGGCCCATGAGATATTAGGTCCTAATGCCCAGAGCCTGTAGATGTCACCTATGGTTGCAAACAGAATATGTTTTAAAATTTTGTCAATTTTGTATTTGTAAAATATGTCACAAATGAAAGAGGAGACTGTAGGTGTGGTAGTTAAGGCTCTTGAGATGGGGAGGTTATTCTGGATGTCTGGATGGGCCCTAAGTGCCAACCTAATTATCCCTATAAGAAAAATCCAGAGGCATATTAGATACAGGGATAGAGAGAGTAGACACTGTGACCACAGAGGCAGAGCTGGGGCTGACATGGCCCCAGGTGAAGACGTGGCAGCTGCCACCATAAACTGGAAGAAGGAAGGAGCAGGCTGTCTTCTAGAGCCTCCACGGAGAACATAGCTATGCTGACTGGAAGTTCACTCTGGTGCTGCTGAATTTTAACCTCTAGTCTCCAAACTGAGAGAAAATTTTTGTTGTTTTACTCACCAACTCTCTGTTGTTACGACAGCAACAGGACACAAAGAGAATCCCCCTTTTCTGTCATCAGTTTCTCTATCTGCTTGCTGTAACAGTGGGGCTGTTGGTAGCAGGGAGAGTGAGACTCTGAGCCACAGCAAGGGACAGTAGCTTTCTGACACTTTGTGATTGAAGGGGGACCTTAGACCTTGCTTTCTTTGTAAAAGCAAGTATCATTGGCCAAATTCTCCTTATTTTGGAAAAGAGAGCTCTTTATGTGCCATGTTTAGCCGAGTGCCCTCATGCCCTCCAATCCTAGGCTCACTTTTATTTTTAGCTCTGATTATATTTATTTGCAGACTTTATGTCTGCCCTCTAATATTTTTCCTGTGCTTGACTGTTTTTTCTTTTTGTCTATTCTAGAAGGTCATTTGAGAACGCTGTGTTGGTCCTATGGGCTTCTTTCCTATCCTGTGCTTGTAGCTAAGAACCACAAAGTTCTCAAGGCTTATAAACAAGTCAGGTGACTTTCCATGCTGTTGGAGGACTTACCTACCCATAGTTCCTAGGGCATCACATTAGTTAGTTGGGGCTGCCATAACAAAGTATTACAGGATGGGTGCCTTAAGTCATATAAATGTATTTTCTCATAATTCTTGAGGCTAGAGGTTAGAGATCAAGGTGTTGCTAGGGCTGATTTCTTCTGAGGTCTCTTCCCCCTTTGTCTTCCCAAAGTCTTCCATTTGTGTCTGTCTGTTTCCCAATCTCATTTTTATATAAGGATGCCAATCATTTGGGTTGGGTCTCACTGTAATAGCTTAATTTTAAGTTACTAATCTCTTTAATGTCCCTTTTTGAATACAGTCACATTTTAGTATGCAAAAGGTCAGAATTTTACCCTATCAATTTTGGAGGAGCACAGTTTTGCACACAACAGAACTTATAGACTGCAACTTATGCACTAAAGTCATTCTTGTGAAAGACTTTTTATAGTGATGAACGTAGTAAGTACTGTGTAGTAATCATAGTACAATTACAGCTGTTTGATCATAACTGACACACATATACAAAACATGTCTATTACAAAAGTATAAATATATACACATTTCTTGACACCCTAGAAAATGTGATTTAATTCAGTTACTACACCTGGGTGACTTCTTTCTGATTTTTCTAAACCCATAGAGGTATCTAAAATGCAGAGTGAATATTCTTAGTTTTTATCAATTTATCCACTGAACAATTATTTACTGAGGATGCTGTGATAACCTTTGGGGTCCCACTTCTAAGTTATAATTCAGTTTAAATGTTATAGTAAGGAAGCACTGTGTGCCGTGGAGACGGTAAGAAGAACCCTGAGATGGAAGGACTAATCCACAAATTCTTTGACATTCTTCTCTATTGAGAAAAGATATTTGAATTTTTGGCGGTTGTGACATTGGGTTGATTGGCATAATACAGCAGAAGTAATACTTATTCAAGCTTTAGCTTTTCTCTTGGAAGCCTGATCTAGAGGAAGCCAGATGCCATGCAATGGATCTGACTCTTCTGAGATCACTATGATAAACTAGCTGTGTGGAGAGGTTGTGAGGAGAAAGAAACCCGGCAAACTTTGGCTATTTTAACTGTTCTACCTAGGTACTAAAATCTAAGTGAAGAAGCTATCTTAGCAATTTCCTTCCCAGCTACTGCAGTGGAGACAGGAGTCTAGGAATTTGCCTGGAACCCAGAACTAATACCCTGAATATACGGCCCCAGTCAAGTTATCCTGAGCATCTTCAGTTTATCAAGCCACTCTACAATAGTACTGCTAATGGGATGTCCCAGTTTGAAAACTTGTGAGTTCCATAGGTAGTGATTATTTTATGCTCCTAAATTTTTTTTAACATAGTAATAGGTAACCTGAATAGGACCCTAATCAAATATAGAAAATAATTAAGGAATCTCAATATCACTTCTCCTACATTAAAGCACAGGATGCTAGTAGGCACAGAGTTCTCTAACAATGCCTGTCTGCAAAAACTATTGTCTTTCACAAAAGACTAATGCCTCACCAGGCTCCAAATCTTACAGTCCTTGCTCTGTTGATGAACTAACTCTACAGAAAGTGCTGATTTTGATCCTTACATAAAACTGCTACCTGTGTGGAGCCTGCTGGTCTCCTGGGGACTGGCACTGCAGTTTGCTACAGTGGCCACCCTCCAATGGCTCTATGGGTCATTACCGCATTACTGGAGGCTGCTTACTCAGCTTTTCATCAACCCATGGTTCCATGCCAGAGTGCTACCTCATTCTGCTACCTAATCTGCTTTGCTAGAGGTTCTGCCCTTTTCCCTTCTCATTAATTATTTTTCTCTGTCCAAGTTACCCTCTTTGTATCACTGGGTCCAAAGATCCCTCAAAGCATCCATTCAACTCTCCTTCATGACAAGTTACAGAAAAGCAGCATCATGGAGAGATTTAGGATGATAGCCCTAGAGTAAAGAGTTTTCAATTTGCTTTTGCCTCCTATGATGTGACCTTGGAGCCCTCAGCCTTCAGTTTCCTCAACTGGTCAGGGAAGAATGTGGGAACGTTTTTGTGAGAATAAAAAGGTATTACCATGCCCAAAGCACAGAAGATCAATACCCACCTGCCATGTTGTATATATGTTTGATATGTAGCAAGGGTGCCTGAGTTTAGCATTCATAATTTACATCTTGCCATATGGCAGTAGCCTGCTTATTTATGGGTTTGTTTTCTAGATCCTAAGTTTCTTGAAGATTAACTTTGAACACCATTACCTTCCTAACATCTTGCATACATTAGGCCCATAAACTACAGTTTTTGATCAGTGAATACTCCAAAACAATTTAAAGACTGTTCTGTCAATAGAAGGCAAAACATATCTTCATAAGACAAAAATACCATGTTAACCTGTTATCACTACAGCAAAATAATTGAGTCAATTAACTTAGGAAAGATTTATTTTGGTTTATAATTCTGGAGGTATCAGCCCAAGATCAATTGACTTTCTTGATTTAGGCCTGGGTGAGACAGTCCATTTTAATGGGAATGCCTGTGAGAACATAGTGTCTCACCTCATGACCAGGACGCAAAGAAAGAGAAAGGAGGATGCTGGGGTCCACTCCTCCCACAGCCTCTTTCATGCCTGCCCTCAGGGGACTAAAAACCTCTCACTAGGTCTCACCTATTAAAAGTTCTACCACCTTCCAATAGTGCCTCTGTTCAGAGGACCAAGCTATTAACACATGAGGCTTTGGGAGAATTTCAATATCCAAGCTATAAAATGTAGCAAAAGTTGGACAGTAGCTTGGTTGTGTAGGATCTACTCTATATGATTACAAGAATTGAATGGATAGAAAGCTGATTGATAGAACAAGTGTGGTGACTATATTCTTATGTGTGGGTATCATATATGGTTTATGGTCAGATGAAGAAGCTGTGTGTGCACTCTACTTGATATAATGCAACAGAAAGCAGGTTCTTGAAGAAATTGAATTGCTGGGATTTCAAACCCGAAATACTTCAATTATTCATGGAGTGGTTATGCAAATGAATGAAGAGATATTTATTTATACATAGGATGCATCTTCTTTAACAAAGCACTTAATGAGGTATGCAGGGAATCATAACTTATTATGATAAAATAAAATTAATAAGGTTATTGAATCCTAAAAAATTAAAAAAAAGCTGTTTGAAGTTAGGAAGAGGTCTCCTCCCAATATGCTTACTGTACAATCTGTACATTTATGAGAGGTAGGTTACAAATTTGTATTATGGTTGCATTTCTAACCATTTAATGTGATAACACAGAACAACAAATTACATGAATCATATTGTATTATAATAATGTTTAATAGCTAGCATTTATCACATGCTTGTGCGGTATTAACCAGGGCTCTACTATTTGGTAAGGATTAACTGTTAATCTTCAGATTGATCATTAAAGAGGTTGCTCAGGGATAGATTTGCTATAGCTTTGAAACCACACACAAGAAGATTTGAAATCAGACACATAGGTTGGTTCCATGCTTTTTTGGATTTATTTATTTTTATTTTATGTGTATGAATGTTATGCCTTCATGTGTGTAAGTGCTCCTGTGTTGTGCAGTGCCCATGGAGGACAGAAGAGGGCACTGGATTCCCTGGAACTGGAGTTACAGACATTTGTTAGCCACCATGTGGGTGCTGGCATTCAAACCTGGGTCTTCTGCAAGAACAGTTGGTGTTCTTAACCACTGAACCATCTCTCCAGCCCCAATTCCATGCCTTTAAAACCTACCAGTTGAATAAAGCAGGAAAGATACTATACTAAACATTGGAGAAGGGGTTGGGTAGCTGGCTCAATGGATAAAGTGCTCCACAAGCATAAAGACCTCAGTTTACATCCCCAGCACCCACATAAAAAGTTGGGTGTGGTGGCACATGCCTGTAATTTCAGTAGGAGGCAGAGACAATGAGATCCCTGAAGCTCACTAGCTAGCCAGTCTAACCAAATAGTGAGCATTAGATTCAGTGAGGACCCCTGCCTCAAAAAATACAGTGGTAAGTAACAGAAGTGAACACCTAGCACGGACCTCTGCCCACCATATATACATGCATGGACCTCCACATTTGCACCCACATACATACAACAACAGAGAGAGAGAGAGAGAGAGAGAGAGAGAGAGAGAGAGAGAGAGAGAGAGACTGAGCAATGACTCAGCAGTTAAGAACATGTACTGCTTTTCCAGAGAACCTGAATTCAGTTCCCAGCACCCATATCTGGTGGCTCACAATTGCTTGAAACTCCAGCTCCAGGGGATCTGATGTCTTCTTTTGGCCTCTGTGGGCACTGCGCTTATGTGCACAAATCCACCCTCAAACATACATATACACATAAGTAAAAATAAAAAAATTAAGAAGAATATGGGAGAAATATTTCCTGTTTGTTGCAGACTTGTCCTGCAGATATTGTCCTGAAACAGAAGTGACTTCAGCCAGGAAAGGAAATTGGATGAATGTTCATCTAAGACAGTTTCAGAGTGGACTTAGACCAGCATAATCAACCTTGCCTAGCCACCCCTCAGAATGGAGAATTCTTAGTCTTCTACCCAGGATAGCTGTACCACAAGCTCTCAGAGTGGAGCTCATCATTCTATATTTTCACAGGTTTCCCAGGAAATTCTGGGGTGTGCTGTTCTAGAGGGAAAGGAGACTCTGGTTTACAGGTAATTCTAGGGTAACTTGTGACTTTGATAAGAACCTCCAGAAGTAGAAACACTCGTGAAATTATGACACCAGCCTCAAGACCAGAGTGACAGGCTTGTATGCTTTTATCATAGAAAATGAAGAGATGCTGTAAAAACCAGTGAGTACATTTTTGATCAGCTGTGTTGGTCAGTTTTACATTACTGTAACAAATACCCATGATAATTAACTTACAATGAGAAGGGCTTTAATCTAGATCACAATAATGGGGATTTCTTTTAAAAAATATTTATTATTTTTATTTTATGTATATGAGTATATTGCCTGCATATATGTAGGTGTACCTGTGTCATGCAATGCCCATGGAGATCAGAAGAGGGTATTGGATACCCTGGAACTGGAGATACAGATGGTTGTTAGCTTCCATGAGTGTGCTCGAAATTGAACATGAGTCTTCTGTAAGAGCAGCCAGTCCTCTTAACTTCTGAGCCCTCCCTCCAGCCCCAATAATGGGGATTCAGTCCAAAGCCATTGTTTTTGTGCTTGTGGAAGGGAGCATGCCATGGATTAGTGTTTGTGAGAGAAGAGGTTGCTTGCCTCAAGGTGGTCAGGAAGAAAAGAGAAAAAGAAAATGGGTGAGGGTCTCAATATCCTCAATATTCCCTTCAAGGACATGGCCCATCCTCAATGACCTAACTTCCTAACTTCCTCCATCTATGTCTGTTGCATAGGACTGCCCTCCAAAAGACAGACCATGGGCATCAGAGGCCTTCTTCCTAAGGCTGGTTGTACCTGCTTGCCTAGGATCCTCACAGCCAAACTTGTTGACTGGTATGCTCTGCAAGGAAGGAGTGTCAGGGAGAGTCAGTTATGCCTCCCAACCAAACAGTTGGTCTTAGTTGCACAAGGGGGAGGAACTAAGGGTGCCTAAACTGAGGAAGCCCAGAGGGAGACTCTCACCATTTTGTGCAGCTGTGAGGCAGTCTCATTCACACCATGATGGAGATTTTCCAGTGCAATCTAGGGGGTGCACCCATACTCTTGTAAGTAAACCCTCACCTATTCTCTGTAAGGAGCCCCAATAAACTCTTTAGTTTCCCACACTGTAGTTTGGAGAAATGAGACATCAGTTTGTCATAGGAGGGAGGACGGGGCCAGAAACCGTTCCTGCCTCTCAGAAGGAATTTTAGCAACAAGGTCCTACTTCCTGAAGGTTCTACCATATCCTAACTCTGCTTTGGGTTGGAGACAGAGCCCTGAACACATGGGACTTTGGGGAACATGATCCAAACTATAGCACCAACATCGCATCACAGGGAAAGAATGCAAAAGTAATAGTAACGCCTTGTCACATGAGTTAACAACATAAGAGTTCAGCACAGTGCCGTCACACAAATTTTCTCATAATATTCTTACAATGTGACTTAGAGATTTTGAACATGAAAACAGGCTCAGAGAGCGTGGCTTGCACAAGGTCATACGATTTATACGGTTCAGAGATAGAATTGGGCCCTATCTCTTCTTCCTCTCTCTCCACCTCAGCCCAGACTTGCTGTCTTTTACCTGGATTATTACAATGGATTCCTAACTTGTCTTTCTGTGTTAACTTTCTCCCGCTTCAGTACATTTAAAAAATTATCCATTTGGCATTAAAAAAAAAAATACTTACGATGTATCAGGCACCAATGTCAGTGCTGAATTATAGCTGTGAACTAAAACCACAGAGCTGGTATAACATGGTTTAAGTACAGATCGTGTAGCTTTCATGTCTATAATTGTTAAGACTTCTAAATGTCCTTGGAGCACAACTCACACACTTTGCCATGACTCAGGTCTTTGCCAGTCTGGTTCCTATCTTTGCTAGTCTAATCCTTCCTCCTTTTTGTTACGTCTCAGATTCAAGGCCTATTGCTCAACCTATTTTCAGCTCCTCAACTTTAAGGAACATTGTCAGCTCTGGTATCTCTGAAGGGCCAGCTCTATGGCCTGTAACACTCTTCTTGGTCCTATTTCAAGTTCCTCTTGTCCTGTGGATCTCAGATTTTCAATGCTATCTTTTCAGAGAGACCTTCCCAATGCAGCATGAAATATTCAAGATCGTTGCTTCATTCGGATATTGACACCTAGCTGGAATGGCTGAACAAGAAGAGCTTGTTTGGTGTTTGATTGCTCTTCCTCTGTAGCCTCTGCCACTACCGAGCTTGGTTTCTACATAGGGGGTGACCTCAGGAGAATCTTTTCTATCATATCCTGGCTGGTTTCTTCTATAGAAAATGTTCCCAAATAGGATGTTGCTACTTCTTTAAAGTCTTGGTGAAGTGGCACTTTTGACACGGTTTACTGAACAACACAATGTAAAGCCCAGAGTAAAGCAAAGGGGACATAGAAACCTCTTCTAAATGGATTATCGAAAAAAAAATGTATGGACAAACTTTTTCATCACAGGGCCTTTTCTACAGTTTCTAGTGGACATTGTATCTGCCTCACCATGACATCTGAGATGAATTGTAACTTGTAAGCCTTAAGATCTCAGAAGCTAACATAAAATTCTAAATAAATATTTGTTCAGGATGAATGAAAGTCAAGATAATTTCTCTTATGTTGTAGACATTATCCAGTGTTCTGGGAAATAGAAAATAAGCCACAAAACGCCAGACAGAGGACAGAGTTTGTCTTGATCATTTCATTTCATTTGTATTTAGTGCAGTACCTGGTATGTCTATTGGGTCCTCAACAGCTACTTGTTGAATGAAAGAATGAATGAATGAATGAATGGGTAAATGAATGCATGCTGGGGATTTTCAGTGCCCTTTCCACAGTACTAAGCCTTATTGTTTGAATGTGAACCTCAAGCCATTTTCTCTGCCCCAGTTGCAGAGCCATCTCTGTTGTCTTCTCTTATACTTCTGGCCTCAGGGATCTTGATAAAGGCAAATGCAACAGCATTTTCCACCACACACAGCACACACATCATTAGATACTTAAAGCAGGGGTAAGCATTGAACTGTGCATATCTAAAAATCATTCAGCTCAGAAGAAAATGCTGTCAAAGCTAAGAGCTCTCAGCTGTAATATTTAGACTCCTGAACTCATTCAGCCTTCCCTTGCAGGAGAAAATCAGAGAGTAGAGAAGGAGAATACGGTAAAATCCACAAATATATGAACCTCTTCTCGGTGCCCAGAGGGGATGCAAAAGCCTTGTGAGGAGTTGTCAGGAGTTCAGAATTACAGCCAATTCCTATTTTTGCTTTCAGCTTTCCATCTTCTTGAGGTTTTTACTCTACTCAGTACTTTTGAGTTCTTTGGATTCAGGATTTGCTTGCAAGATACCTGGGCAGTTGCTATTAAGTGAAGGGAGCCCTGTGAGTCTATATTTTTGCTTTAAACCCCTCCTGAGTTTTAGATCATTATATTAGCTTCAGATCACAGATCTCAACTGGATATACTGCAGCTATCTCAAGCCACACTTTCCCAATATAGAGTTTATTCTCTGATCTCAGAAATGACTTCTACTTTCTGTAGTCCCTATAGAGATCAAAGACCACCTTCCTCCAGTCACCTGAGCAGAAGACTGGGCATTATCCACTAAACTTCCCTGATATTGATGGTGGTAAGTGACATTTATTTGCTGAGAGCATCCTTTATGCCAGGCACTATGCTAATGATGTACATTTACCCCATTAATCAGCTCTGTGTCCTATAACTGAGATAATGTTATTTCTACTTAATAGATGAGGAAACAGAGGTGATTGCAAAAATATCCTAATATGTCTCTTTGCCTGTAGTCTTATGTAGCTTGAATTATCTTTTAAATGTACAGATTTGCATGTGATGTGCTCTTTCTTAGGAAGCCTCACTGGTTCCACATTGTCCTTGGAACAGAACTGAGATTCTTAGCTAGGAGCACTGCACTCTCTGGGGCCTGGTCACTCAGTGCCTGTCTATCTTCATTTCTAATTGCTCTTCCTTCACCACATTTTATTGAAGTAGCCACAATAGAAGAGATACTTACAACCTCTTGGGATATGCATATTTTCCCAGCCTCATTCAATTCTGTATTCATTCTGAAAATGTTTGGGGGTAGCCCATCTTTCATAAGAACTGTTGTAGGCACTGATGATATTGCTGTGAATAAAACAGGTCAAACCTCTGTTCTCATGTTATCTGCCCTCTGGTGGGGAGGTTAGATTATTATGGTAAAATAATTACATAATACCGTAATGTCATAGCCCTGAATATTCTGTGGAGAAATAAAGCAGGGTAAGAGAGCAGAAAGTGTCAAGGGTGTTCTTTTAAAATAATATACAATTATCAGTATTGGCACTTTGCAAGGACCCTGAAGTAAGTTTCCATAAATGTTTGGAGAACATCACAGAGGCCTGTGTGGCTGAGGTAACAAGTTGGAGGAGTGTAGGTTAAAGGAAGTCTGTAATATACTCAATGAAGTCTTGAGGCCATGGAAGAGATACTGGATTTCATTATAGGTGTTCTAGGAAGCTGTGGAAGTGGAGACTAGAGGCGATGGGATCTGATTGACATTTTCAAAAGATCATGCTGATTACAATGTGACTGCCAGATAGACTTCAATGGGGCTAGACCAGGCAGGAGGTTTCTATGAAGCATTGCTTCTCATTTTAGGAATTTACAGTCTCCAAACACCATTTCCCTTCTTCTTATGAACGTATTCTGAAAATATCTGGTGTGAAAAATCAGGCTGCTGTAGGTGGAGGCTGAGGTGAGTTTGATGAGAAAGGCAGACAGATCCCAGTTCACAGAGTACAGTCTACTATTGAGTTATTAAACTTTCTGTTACTGTAACGAGATACCTAGGTGATCAATTTTTAAGGAAGTAAGGTTTATGTGGCTCATAGTTTCAGAGACTTAAGTCCACAGTCGTTTGGCACCATTTGGTCTGTGATGAGGGAGAATACTGTGACAGGAGCCTGTGGCAGAGGTAACTTCCTACCTCATGGCAGCTGGGAGGTGAAAAGAGAGAAAAGTGGAGTCAGGGTCCCTTATCTCTTCACATGGCACACCCCCAGTGTCCTGGCCTCTTATCGCTAGTTCTCAGCTCCTAAAGGTTCCCCCACTTCATAATAGAGCCTGAGCTGGGGACCAAGTCTTCAATGCATGGGCTTTGGGTGTCACTCAAGATCCAAACTATTGTGAGGACTAGTGGATAAATGTGTGATCAAGGGTGGCCGCAAGGTCAGTGGATTGCCATGATTTGAATCAGTGAGAAGGAATTCTGCATTTTGTTGGGCAAAAATGACTTTCAAATAAGCTGCAACGTCCATGATTTATCTCAATTTAACATCAAGTATGTCAGGTGTATTCCTTGTTCAGTTATAAAGATCCACACACCATTCCTATGGTTTGGTTTTACACACTATGCTGGTAAGCTCAACTCTGCAGGTAAACTCAACTCATCAGGGTTACTTAGGTGTCAATTGTGGTTGTTACAATTCAAAGTAGCTGTGTCAGATGAAGCTGGGTTCTAATGAATGCTACCCAGTTTTATTTACTGACCTCAAGGGTACTTATATTAAAAAGGCTTTTTCCTTAGTTTTCTTCTCCATTCTCCTGACATAGAATTTTATATCTCTTATAATACTTAATCTCATTGTTTATACTGTATTATATACTTTTTGTATTTCTAGCTTTCTGTCATGAAACCTATTACTTACAGGTAACAGATTGATAAACATGTAAATGAATGAATGCATAGTTTGTTTGACTCACTTAAACGCTTATTTGGTCGAGTAGAGGGAGGCTTTAAATAATGCCATTCAGTCAAAATGACCTATGTAGGCAAGGGCCAACTTTACAATATAATTTGCAGATGTGAAAGCATCAGAGATTAGAATAGTTGGCTAAGCAAGGGGAGTTATGAAGTCTTTTTTTGTTATGGTGTTATGAAGTCCTTGTGACTATAGTGCTACTTGTGGGAGAGACCTCAATGCTGTCCCTTCTCTAATCAATCTTTACTCATGGCTCCTATCACAGTTTGTAGCAGACAAGCCCCAACATACTTAGCAAAGCCAATGTTAGCTAAATGGGTAAAAATTACACCACTTTGTCATTTTGTTTTAAGATTGTCAAGAGTTTCTGATATCTCCACTTCAGCATCATAAGGATGATAGGTGACTTTTTGATTGCTCATTTGTATAACAGTCTTCAACTGGTTTTCTGTATGTCCATGCATCACTTAAAATAAACTTGATATAAGAAAATCTCTTTTCTTAAATGATGGAAAACTGATTTGTTTAGTGAGTGTTAGAAACATTATGGAATTCTTTTAACTTAAGCTTCTTGAATGCGTTTCAAAGGATGCATTTTATTAGAGAAAAATATTTCAATGCAGCTCCTAAAGGCTTAGCAGGAATTAGCTTTGAACAGTTCTAACCTGGACATTTCCATCAGCTGTACTTTTTTTGGTATTTGTGCTAGGCCTGGCTCTGCTGCCATTGGGACTGGACATCAAAAATTTGAAGAGACCAGGTTCTGCTTTTCAGTCTAGACTTGGTCTGCTGAAATATAACACTGCACATGGTTATTGAGCTTTTGAAACAAGGAGCTAAAGAACTGAAGTCTTAGTTTAATTAAGTTTTAGTTAAATTTGAAAAAATGAGACTTGATTCAGTTATTGGAAGGTTTTTAAGTAAGTTGGAGTAACTTGAATACATGGATCTACTTTTTCAGCTATAAATTTTATAAACTTTAATTGCAGAGCAACTGTTTCTGGTGAAA
>NW_008355275.1:2852613-2865284 GCF_000622305.1 Nannospalax galili
TGAAGATGTGATTATAAAAAGTTGTAAAATATCTCATTAATGCTTTTCATACTGATTATCTGTTGAAGTAATAGCATTTGGATATAGTAAGTTCAAATACATTAACAAAATTACTTTCTCTGGTTTATTTTTATGTTATAAACATGACTATATTTCTAAAAAATTTATTATTTTATGTGTGTGAGTGCTATGCCAGCATTTGTGTAAGTGTACCCATGTCGTGCAGTGCCCATGGAGGACAGAAGAGAGCATCAAATCCCCTGGAACTGGAGTTAAATATGATTGTTAGCTGCCATGTGGGTGCTGGGATTCGAACACCGGTCTTCTGCAAGACAGCCAGTGCTCTTAACGGCTGAGCCATCTCTCCAGTCCAAACATGACTATACTTTAAACTGCATACATGCTTATAATATTTCCACCAGAACGTACCTGTGGTTTTCCCATTGTGACTTCATATCCATATTCTGTCCTAGGTGAAGCCACACAGATCACCACACTCCTAGCCTTTTACTGTTCCATCTAATTAGACCAATATTGGACAGTCAAAAGTGAGAGGCAATATTAGAATACTTGGTCTCTTGCTTGCTCTATCTCTAGGGATATAAATTCCACACCAGGAGCTCTCCACCACCTACCCTAGAGATATCATCAAGATGGAAAAATCAAAATGTCTCACTCAGGATTATGGAATTAGAAATCACAGATTTGCTGGTAAGTTGTTGGACATGGTACTCCAAGATTATGCAAGTGAGATAGCCACTTGGTAACCTAAGAAGAGTTCTGAAGAGGACCATGGTATGCAAAATGGAGGATGGTCCTGGGCAGAGCCATGAAGCCTGAGAAAAAACACAGTGGATGCATTTCCCTAGAGGAACTTTGCCAGTTTCCTTTGTATATTTATTATAACCTCTCTTCATTTAAGCTAGTTTGAGAGAATTTGTTTCTTAAAGCAACTGATTTTCACTCATATATACATAATAGGAAAATATATCAGACCTTCACAACAATAAAAGAAGCCATAAAAATATGCAGCATTGAAAGAGAAGTGTACATGCATGTGAAGGGAATGTGGTTTGAAAGACGAACTAGAATAACCCTCAAATCATGGCTGGGGGATATTGTGGGATCCCAATATTTTTCCTGGTGTAGCTTCTTAAACCCCAAACTATATCCAGTTATACCAAGCATTGTTTTCCTTTCTTTCCTTTTTTTGTCTTTTTGTCCCTGTAGCCCCAGCTGGCCTGGAACCCAGTATGTAGACCAGGCTGGCCTTAAACTCACAAAGATCCACATGTCTCTGCCTGCTGTGTGCTGGGATTAAAGGTGTGTACCACCATGCCCGGCCCTTTGTTTTCCTTTCTTGTCTTCATTCTCTCTCTTGAATGTACACTGGAATTCCCCAGAGACAATAGAATGTGTGGTATACCAATGGATCAAATACAAAAGCTGATATGAGATTCCAGACGTCATTAAAGAACTTTATAAATATGGAAAACAATGCTAGTCTTCTTAATTTTTGATTCTGAAAATTATAGTTATTTTTGTAAAATTTATGTTAAGTATGAAGAGTTTATTAAATATATTAAAACTTCTCTATTTTAATTTTTAAAATGATGAACATTGACATGTAGGTCCCACATAAACAAAACCTGTTTCTAGGCATGGTGGCACACACCTATAATCCCAGCACTCAAGATATTGAGGAAGGAGGATCACAAAGAGTTCAAAACCAGGTTGTGGTATAAAGCTAGATTCTGTCTCAGAATAGAAGCAAAACAAAAGTTTTGGGGGAGTCCCCAGTGATCTTTAAGAGTGTAAATGATGGGCTGGAGAGATGGCTCAGCAGTTAAGACTTTGCCATACAAGGGTGAGGCCTGTAGTTTGAATCCCCAGGTCCCATATAAAAGTGCCCAGTGGGTGTGGCCAGCCTGTAATTCCAACCCGAAGGTACAGTCAGGGGATGCACAGAACAAGCTGGCTTGCAAGGCAAGTCATATGGGGAGCTCTGGGTTTGAGTGAGAGACCCTTCCTCACTGAATAAGTAGTAAGAGTCTTGAGGACCCTGGGCCTCCAGTTGGGTGCACAAGCACACATACGTACCTACACATGTGCGCACACATGCACACACTCATGCACAACACACACATAGACACTCATGAAAGTGGGAAAAGAAGAGAGTAAATGATCTGAAGTTGAAAACATTTAAAGTAAGTGAGCAGACTTCATAGATGGAGAACTAGTTTGGTGTTTTTCTGAAGTTTGAATCTTGTTCATATGCCTAAGTGTAAATAGAGACCACGCAAGAGTGTAATTATAATGGCTCCCAACTCTAGTGTCAAAGTCAGCCTAGTGGACCAAAAATAATAACAGATCCCCAGGCTTCTGTTCCCATGATCAGGATGTCTGAGAAGAGGTCTAGGAATCTGTTCTTTGGAAAGAGCCTCAGGAATTTCTTTACCTATCACACAATGAAGAGCAAGATATGATTTAATTACAAAGAAATTCAGAAGATAAAAATCAAATGAAGGTAGTTGCTGCAGCCTGGCTCTGGTCTTCTTCTGGCAGGTCCACTGGGAAAGAAGTGGCATGAGGCTGATTGTTCAGGTCAGCTGGACTTGCATTCAGCAGCTGCTGTGTGCTCCTCTGGCTGCCTCCCTAATGCCCTGTTAGTGCAGCTTCCTGAGCTAGATGGCTGCCTGAATTCATTCACAGGTTTTCCAGGGCATACCCCAAAAGGCAGGAACCCAGGTTGAGAACTGTGAGGTGAGATGCTGTGGGAGGTTTCCAAATGTAGTCCTGGGACTTCAGCTCTTTAACAATATTCCCATGACTGAAAGCAGAGGCTAGCTGTATTTGCACATCAGGGAAGTAGGATGTTTTTCTGGTGTGTGTGCATGTGTGTGTGTGTGTGTGTGTGTGTGTGTGTGTGTGTGGTATGTATGTGGTGTGTGTGTGGTATGTATATGGTATGTATGTGTGTGTGGGGTGTGTGTATGGTATGTATGTGGCGTGTGTGTGGGGGTATGTATGTGGTGCGTATGTGTGTGTGTGGTATGTATGTTGTGTGTGCGTGTGGTATGTATGTGGTGTGTATGTGTATGTGGTATGTATGTGGTGTGTGTGTGTGTGTGTGTGTGTGTGTGTGTATGTGTGTTGTTTCCTTAAAAGAGGGAGATCCCTGCCTAATACTTTGTCTCCACATCTTGCAGACAGGCACTGGTTTCTTGTGAGGGTTTAGCATTCTATTCTCCCGTCCCTCTCAAGCCATCTCTCTTTACACAGGAAGGCATAGGAAGAGATGGTATAGAATTTTAGCTTTTTCTCACCCTGAGATGATGTACTGAGACAGTTTAGGAGACTATTTTGGCTCTTTAGAAAGTTTTCCTATCATTTTATTTATTCTGGAAGTCAACTCTACTTTCCTGTACTCAGGAGTACTATCTGATGGGACTGTCTGCTTGCAACCCTCAGTCTGTCTTTGGAAACCCAAGCCATCATTTAGCTAGCTCAAGACTCTTCATTTCAATTCCTCTACTTCAATGTGAATGGTGCCCCCTGGTGTAGTGTGACAGGTCAGCTCTGCCATGGAAAGAGCAGTGGAAGGGATGGACAAGAAATGTAGCAAAACCAGGCATATTTCATTGAGGTTGGGGAGGCATGGATGGGGGAGGGGTTCTGGATGTGAGTGAGAAATATTGTATGAATTTTTAAAAGCTCAATAAAAAAGAAAAAAAATTAAAAAAAAAAGAAAAAAATTAATTTTTGAACATTAAGAGAGAAAATCTTTTCGTGAAAGAAAAAGATCAAATGACATAGCCAGTCTCCTATCTGCAGTTGAACCTAAGGTGGGGCCCAATTTGGATTTTTCAGTTCTAGTATTATCTTTCTCAAGAAAATTTAGGTAGGATTACTGGCATTGACATGTTCTCCTAGACAAGAGAATATACAACTTGGGTAAAGTGTGGACAAACAGGGAAAATGAAAAGCAACTCAAAAAGCCCTAGTCGAACGTTCACACATGCTACGTATCCTAGATACTTATGTAAATCATTCTGAAAAGCTTCTCACTTTGAACAGAATTTTTCATTTTGATTTTGTTGGCTGCAGAGAAGAGGTTTGATACAGACCTCACATTGATCTTTTTTTTTTTTTTGAGACAGGGTCTCCCTGTAGCCCCAGCTGGCCTGCTCACTATGTAGATCAGGCTGGCCTTGAACTCACAGAGATCCACCTGCCTCTGCCTCCCAAGTGCTGGGATTAAAGGCATGCGCCACCACGCCCAGCAAAATATTTTTATTATTCTTTTTATTTTATGTGTATGCATGTATTGCCTACATGTAGGTAAGTGCACCCATGTTGTGCAGTGCTCGAAGAGACTGTGGGATCTCCTGGAACTGGAGTTATGGACAGTTGTTAGCTGCCATGTGGGTGTTAGGATTCAAACCTGGGTCTTCTGCAAGAACAGTCAGTGTTCTTAACTGCTGAGCTATCTCTCCAGCCCCTTGATCTTAAATACATCTTTACATCATCTAGAAGTAGAATGTCAGTTAACAGAATTTGCATAATGCTTTGCTTCCCTGTTTGAAAAACATTCTGCTTCTAGCTCTGTCTTTTATACTTTATATGCATGACAACATAAAATATGCATTATTCTGTAAAAGTGTCATCATCAGTGACTAGCTTCTATAATTTGTTGGTTTTAAAGTTTTAAAAAGATATGTTTATTTTTATTTATGTTTCTGGGTGCTTGCCTGCATATGCATGCCTGGTGTGTGTTGAGGGAATCAGATTCCCTGGAACAGGATTTACAGAAGGTTGTGAGCCATCATGTGGGTTCTGGGAACCCAACCCAGGTCCTCAGCAAGAGCAAGTGTTCTTTTTTTTTTAAAAAAAATATTTCATTTATTATTTCTATTTTTTGTGTATGAGTGTTATGCCTGCATGTAGGTAAGTGCACCCGTGTCGTGCAATGCTTGCGGAGGACAGAAGAGGCTGTCAGATCCTGTGGAACTGGAATTATGGACAGTTGTTAGCTGCCATGTGGGTGCTTGGATTCAAACCTGGGTCTTCTGCAAGAGCAGTCGGTGTTCTTAACTGCTGAGCCATCTCTCCAGCTCTGGTTTCATTTTTAAAATTTTAAAATAAAAATATGCTTGGACCTGGAGTGAGTAAGGAGACTCTGGCCCCATAAAATCAGCGAATCACCTTATCCCTCATCTTAGCAGCAGAATTTCAGAATTTAGAATCGATAAGGAGGGTGAGATATGCATATTGTGTTAGAGGGGCAGAGATTGAGAAATGGTTTTACTACCAAGTGATATTATGGAATCACAAATTTACCTCCAGTGACTATCCATTGACGATGTTGTTCTTTTACTTTTCTGTGTCATAGTTGGAGAGGTGTGAAGGCCCGAGGAAGTAAACTCAGAGCTGGAATGGGAGGCTTCAGTTCCCTGGGAACTTGGATGTTCTTCTGCAGTTATTCCATTCATGAGACTAACTGTTCCTTGAACCCTATTAAACATACATAAGTGAGCTTGTATAACAAAGCTGTGTAGCTAATAAAGTTATAAATAAAGAACAAAATGTTTAATAAGCATGGAAGGACAGATACGATTCCAAGAAGGGCTGAGCCCTGGGAACACGAAGGTACTGCAAATATCATGAAGGTACTGTAAACATCACGATGAGATAATTTGGCTTGAGAAGAACATTTTCTCTTCCTCTTGTTGTACTATGAATAAGGTTGATTCTTAGAATAAAGCATGCACTGGTTCATACTCCTCTGCATCCCCTGTGTCCTGATTTCTCCTGCACCTATACCTCGGAGTCCCCAAGCCCATCAGGCTTGAATTGTGGTCACTGAACCGTGACAGAGAGGGAGTGCTGGGTACATTTTGTCTGGTGCTTTCATGGTTTCTTGCTGGAGAACGTCCTAGGCTGCTATGTGGATAGTGACTATTGAAGTGTGTTTGGTGTCCCCGACTTCAGGAGGTAAGAAGTGACAATGCTGCCACCTAGGGCCTCAGTGATAATAATGCCTGTGGTCATTATAAGCCTCGATTTATCATATATTAGCACGTTAGTCTCATCTATGTGTGTGATAGATGTTGAATTTATTATGCCATGAATATTGTTATTTATGTTTTTACAGATGAACAAAATGGTTCCAAAAAGCCATATAGTGATCTGTGGAAGAGCCGAGCCTGGCAATAGGTCTTCATATGATTTATGTGTGTATGCCTGTGTACTTGGGGAGAGGGAAGCAGTGGATAAATGAAGGCTGGATCTGGAGTTAGAGAATGAAGATTGTGAATATAATAAATGACTGAGATTATGACATGTAAACACTCCATCAATTGATCATCAAATCAGCAGCTGAGATTGGTATTAATAACTGGATGCTTCAGTGAGATACTCAAGACCATTTCAGTGCAAGTAGTCAGAACAATAATGTCATCAGATTCTAAATGTTTATCCTGGTGTTTGTTGCTTTTGGGGTGTCATTGCCTTTTTAGCAGCAGCCTGTGGGATAACAGTGACAGATGCCTGTGAAGGGATCAGTGCACATCTATTCAGCAACCACAGGAGCTCCTAGATGGAATAAAAAGTGAGATTTCATCTCATATGCCAACTATAATTGATTGCTAGTAGCTCTTTGGGGAAATGGACTGCATTGAGAAGGAATTGATGGGGGGCTCTGGGACTTTATAGGAGTGTGTCATTAATTGATTAGTAGATTATAGTGTCTTAGGACAGGGACTGGTTTATATCTGTTGTATTTACTGCTGTGTCCCAGCACTTAGAATGGTACCCTGAACATAAATCTATTTTTTGGAGGTATACACATTGGAAGAAAAGAGGTGATGTCATAAAAGCCAAGTGTTTGTCTCAGGATGCCCCGAGGAATAGCTGCATTAGCGTCTGAGCCTGCTTTATATCTTTTGCGAGTTGTTTCTCCATCGTGTCCTTCTGTTATGAAGAGCGACCCAGCAGCTGGAGGTCGTCTTGCAAGGAGCCCTAGTTACCAGTCCTTATGTGAGTCTGGTGCTTTGAACACTGATGCTGCGAATAATTTTCTATTGCTCATTTGCAGACTTCCTGATTCTTGATTTTCTTTGTTCTTCGGGTTCCTCCTCCTCCTCTCTGGATCTTCAATTTACACTCCCTATGCTCTAAATGAATTACTTTTCTCTAACTCACAGCTGGGTCTGACCACAGTACTAAAAGGATTGAATTCTTATTATTGGTGTTTTGGGAGTATCCTGGAGCTAGTTTATTTTTTTCTCCATTTTTTAACCGATTTTTTTTTTTTTTTGCAATTTTCATATAATATGATTTGATGGTATTTAGGTCCGGTCCCCTATCCCTGCACTCCCTTACTGCCCCCTGCCCAGTTTAATGTACTTTAGTAAATATATAATAAGGCCTATAAAGTCTAATTTGTGTCTCTAAGTCCTTCAGTGTGGTTACATCCACTGGAACCCGATTAACCTACCAAGAATCCCATGCTTGAAAGGGACTGTCTCTGCTCTTCCCAGTAGCCGTCTGTTGCTACAATCTAGATTGAGGGTTTTAGGGATGCTGAGGGCTGACTAGACCTCATTTCACAGTAAGAGCCTAATGAAATAAAGACTTCTTATTTGCTGATGAAGAAACTGAATCACTTACAAGCTACCTAAGGTCTTGCCTAAGGTCACACAATGAGTAAATGGGAGAATTCAGGCTCAAACTCCAGACTCTGACTTCAAAGCCCATATACTTGATCATCATATCATGCTGTTCCTGGGCCCATGTAGGCTCATACTGTACAGCTTGGTCCTGGATCACTCATAGACTCTGATTTCTTTTTTATTGCCTGGATGTATGTAAGTGCACCTGCATCATGCAGTGCCAGAGAAGGACAGAAGAGGCTGTTGGATCCCCTGGAACTGGAGTTCTGGACAGTTGTCAGCTGCCATGTGGGTGCTGGGATTTGAACCTGGGTCTTGACCACTGAACCATCTCTCTAGCCAGTCAAGCATGCCACAGCATCCTTCATCCTGGTATGTGGTGCATCTTTTTTCCTGTCTATACATAGAAGCTTATAGTTCAGCTTATGGACTCTGAGTGAACCCCTAGAGTCCATACTGATGCTAGACAATCACCTATTGCAACTGCAGGGACACCTACTTCTGTGGTCTCCTGGACAGAAGTCTAGTCCTTATGGCCTCTTATAGCTTCAGTCATTGACAGTCTTCCTTAAGACACATTTAATTAGATTCATGTCCTTCAGGAAGCAAATCCATGGAATTTTGCAGTCTTTGGAAAAGTTCTAGTTCTTACTAACTTTGATAGTGTATTCTACCTTATGAGTAATCAAGATCTCCCTGGATTCATTTAGCTCAATTCCTCGTGCCCCTGTGTATGAAAAGACTGATCTTCAGCTCCTCTCCACTTTTTATATAGTTGAAGATCTCAGCTTCTTTCCTTTACTGAATTGGTAAAATAGTTACTTTTACTTACTCTTTTCTCCTAGACTTATGCATTAGTATTTTATAGTTGACATAAGAAATGACCACAAACTTACTGATATAAAGAACAAAATATGATTGTTTTACTTATCTGGCAATTAAAAGCCTACCATTATCTTGAGCTAAAGCCAAGAAGGCCTCTTTTGGAAGCTCTGAGGAGAGCCCATTCCCTCACCTTTCCCACCTTCTTGAGGCCACTGGGGTGCCTTGACTTGTGCTCTCTCTCCCTCCATCTTCCAGCACATCACTTGGAATTCTAATTTCTTCTTCTTAGCATCATGTCTTCCAACTCAGACTCCTCTCAGACTCTTGTGATTACATCAGGTCCAGACAACCCAAGGCAAATCTGTATCTCAAAAGCCTTATTCACTTTAGCAAAATTTCTTTTGCCACATGGTATAATATTTATAGGTTCTAGGGATGTGAATGTGAACATGGCCAGGGAGCTGTTGCTCAGCCTACCACAAATTCATATTTCTAGACTGGAATATACTCCCATCAGGATAGCTCATGGTAATTTTTTTTGTCAGTAGTACCATCCTCTACCTTATTTCTCTAAACATGAAGAACAGTAAGGTCAGAAATTGTAAACAACATGTTCCAAGTCTCACAGTTATTCAGGGAAGAACTAGAGTCTATCCTCCAGTTCCCAGTTCTGTGTTACTTTAACTATATTATCTTTTCATCAAGGAGGGTTATTCATTTTTATTTACTTAATCATTTCATCAGTAATTAATATTAAATACCTCTCCCATACAGATTATTTTGTTCAGTATTGGGGATAAAATGGATATGATAGTTTCTATTCTCAAGGATGTTCAAGTCTAGGAAGCCGGCATGGAAGCAAAATATAGACTGTGGCATGATATCTGTAACAATGGAAGAGCCGGCAAAATTCAGAGGGTCCTAAAGAGGGATGGTTGCTTTCCTTGAGAGTCAAGAGTGGGCTGGAGAACAATCATCAGAGCTGAGCACATTTCAGAAGTAGGATAGTATATGTAAAAACATAGGTCGGTAAAGAGAACATGATTTAGGGGATAGCTTGTGTGGTTTGGTACTTCTGGAAGGCAAATCTTGGGGGTTGGACATGAGGAGGTTGGAATGGTAGAGAAGACTGAGGTATGCACAAATTTGTTTTTGGTTGTTTAAATGCTCAAATCCTATCTTCATTTTCTGACTCTCATAGAGTATTTCTCCAAGTTGTTGAGACCCTTGTGGCACTGTCCCTAATGATGTCCTACCACCCACCACCATGGGACAGGTTCAGTGGAGGGAGTGTGACTGGAGTAGGGTTAGTTGAAGTCTCCTCTGAGACTGACGCTCTGTTCCTTGGGTGGAAGACCTCTTCTTGCCTCCACAGCAGGTAGCTGGAAGGAGAGTCTGGAGGCAATGGCTCGCTACCCCTCTCCTCCAGAGAGACTGCCTGTGCAGGCTATAGACCAGAAAAACTGTGCACTGGAGGGAGACAGGCAGAGTCCTATTAGTGCTGGTAAGCTCCTAGAGTCAGTCTTACCTAAAGACTAATTTTGGAACTTCTTATAACTCCAAATCTTTTTCTTTACTTAAAATCCAAGCTCTAAGTTTCCATCATTTGTAAGTCAATAATGAAGACTGATGACACCAGGAAACTTTATTTTTCTTATTACATGGGGTTAGTAACTGACTAATTTTAAGAGGAAAGTTGAGGGTTCTAATAGCTCATGTCTTTAGGTTTTTTAGTGAGCAAGAAGGTGAGAACCTGCTGAGAATGAGCTGTGAAATTTGGGGATGAAGTCAGATGTGTTGGAACAGTCACCAAGACATGGAAGTGGGAGCTATCCAGGGGTTGATAACAGGTACTGATCAGTCATATGAGAGTATAGTCACTGGCAACCTTTTTGTGACAAAAGTGCTAATAAAAGCCATTTTTGTTGGACTTGAGGTGATGATTTTAAATCTTCTTTTAAATAATAAGGCATCTTCATAAAACATTTTCAATTTCCAAGGCATCTCCATTTTTTTTAAACCTCGTGGTAACTAAAAGTCTAGTGCTTACATGAACCTGGGTTCAGATGATGTCTCTGACAGGGACATGCTGTGTGACCTGGGCAAATTGCCTCACTCCACTGAGCTTCAGTTTTCTAATCTAGTCAGTGATATTAATAATACCCACCTTCATTGATAAAAATACTTTTGGTTGAATGAAACTGAAAAAATGATCCAAATCAAAGCAAGGTAAGCTTCAGGTAATGCTTGATCTAGTATCCCAAACCCCTGATTGTCTTACTGTTTATTTCTAGGCTCTCCTTCCTCAGCATTGACTCTCATCATGGAAATCATACCTCTTACGTGTCCCAATTGCCTGCCAGCACATATTGAGGTACCTAGTCCATGTTTAAGTTCTGATAGGAAAGAGATTCTACCTCTGTATTTCTGGTGAA
Source organism: Nannospalax galili (assembly GCF_000622305.1). NCBI lineage: Eukaryota > Metazoa > Chordata > Mammalia > Rodentia > Spalacidae > Nannospalax > Nannospalax galili. The sequence goes on from NW_008355275.1 coordinate 2,863,547, forward strand.
TTCCCGAGGTTTTACAAACTGCTGCAGAGGTCTGGGTTACCCCTGAAGTACTTACTGTACTCAGGGAAGGAGTCTATGCTGACTCTTTAGACCAATCAAGAGCCATTCCTTGAGCTGTGGCTGAGTTCAATATGGACAAAGAACAAGGAACGGTGTCTTCTGAGGGGACATTCAGAGCACTGTTATCAGGAGCAAGAGAGAAGTGAGCGCGAGGCAGCAGACAGCAGGCACGTGCCCACTGGGCTCCTCATGAAACAGTAAATGAAAACCATTTAGTAAATATTTGGCATGTGGGAAATACCTAATTAATATTAACTTGGTATTTTAGTTATTTTTCTACCTTTTATACAGACACACTTCCACAAATAACATGCGTATTTTGCAGATAAAGTAGAAAATATGACAGGTAAGCAGCATTTATGCCAGCATCCCTCTGTGGGAAAGGAGGAGCTTAGGACAATCTCTGTGCTGACAGGGAGCAGAGGACTGCAATGCACAAACACTTGCCAAAAGTCCACAGCATTAGGACAGAGGCCAGACCCAGGCCCCGAGCCCCCAGCCCTGCTGTCAGTTCCCTTGATTGCTGGGCTTTCTCTGGCTGCCCTTTTCCCGGTGTCTGTGTAGAGAAGGACTCAGCAGCCAAGCTGGGAATGATTATGTTCCTGGGAGTTCCCAGGAAGGACTTTGGAGTGACTACAAACCTTCAGGTTAAGGGCAGAAGCTACATCTGGAAGCTTCTATTTGAGGAACTACTGTCTGCTGCTCTGTCCCTGTGTGTCCCATTCTGCTGTCACAGTCAGCCCCAAACCTGTCATAATACAGGAAGCTGTCAATTAGGGAGGTGACTCTCCAGCTGCGCTGTCTGAGCTACGGTACAGCACTCCCACCCACTTTCCCCAAATGTGCCCATTAGGGAGGGAAGGCCCCTGTTGTAAGATTGCTCCCCGATGGTGGCAGGACGCAAAACAGCCAAATTTATGTCAGAAAGCTGAACTCAGTTATTGCTGACAGCAGTAATAACGGGGCCACGAACATGACCTAGTTTATTGCTCTCAGCACCAGGTCTGAGTTGATAAATTCCTTTTAAGAGACTGACTGGACATATAGGCATCCAGAGGGAAAGATGACAATCAGGCTATGGAAGCTACAGCTTCAGAGCATGCCACAGGGAAAGGAGGAGCACAGGTGTGCTCTTTATTACCTATTAGCAATCATAAGGGACAGGCATGGGGGAATGAATTTTAAACATATTTTCTGTAATCGTCAGCATCATCAGCCAAAATAATATTAGTTCTAATCCAGCGGTTAGAAAATCAGGCCACAGGGCTCAGGACATAACTCAGTGCTTGTCTGGCAAGCACTAGGACCCGAGTTTAATCCCCACAACCTACACACACAAATACACAACTGGGCATGGTGGTGGTGTGTGTGTACTCCCAGTGCTGGGAAGGTGGAGACAAATGGATTCCCAGGGCTTGCTGGCCAGTCAGTTTAGCCTCTTTGGTTAGCTCCATGCAAGTGAGAGATTGTCTGAAAAAAAATGTGGATGGTAGCTGGGGAATGAGGTATCTGAAATTATTCTCTGACCTCATGCGCACGTACACACATATGCATGTACACTGGGACACATATATACACCATAAGCACACAAACAAGAAAACACACACACACACACACACACACACACACACACACACACACACACACACACACACGCGCGCGCCTCGAGAGGAGTTAC
>NW_008355275.1:2865337-2876587 GCF_000622305.1 Nannospalax galili
AAAACACACACACACACACACACACACACACACACACACGCACGCACGCACGCACGCGCACGTGCCTAGAGAAGTTACTCATCCAAGGTCACATAGCTAGTCAATAGAGAAGCCAAATTTGGATACAGTTCTATTTGATTCCTGAACTCAATCCCTTTACTCGTTATTCAGTTCTTGTTTGTCATATTCAGTTGATGTCTTCTGGGTTTCTTTCATGAAAGGGTTACTAAAGCAATTTCCGCATCTATTAACCAGTAGCTTGGATTAGGGTTGAGGAACGGAAGGCTCTATGACAGGAGGCTGGAATGCAGCAGGGGTGGGAGTATGTGTGTGCATGTGCATGTCTGTGTATGAATCTTAATTGCATCCTCCGTGGTCACAGCCTGCATCTGTAGTAATACTTTATTAATTGTGGTCCTACATCTCCACTGGAAGTTTGTGGTAATCTGGAGGCAGTAGGCTAGAAAGAGACTAATGAGAATGCATTCTTGATCAATGGGCCTATTCTTTCTGGATTTAAAAGGGCCTTCAGCCCATTTTCATAACATATCTTCAATGTCTATCTGGATAGAAAACCCATGAAAACTGGAAATATTGAAGAATCTTGGAGGATGAACCCTAGAGTCACATCTTTCATACTCTAGGAAGCTCAGCACCTTAGCTGTTCGTGAAATCTGCAAATAGCAGATGTGGCTCTGAACGACCCTGTCCTTTTCTTCTGCTTACATCCTTAGCTTGACAAGCCCCCTTCTTCAGTGAATCAGCATGGGGCACTGAAGTTCATCTCTAGTAAACCACCATTGTGTAATTTAGCTCCTAAATGTGCCTAGCATAGTGTGCATCTCTCCTCCCCAACAGCTGGAGTCATCCATCCATGCTCCCCACCTTCCCTACTAGGGAAATGGCCAATGTCACAGTCAGTATGCATGGAAGGGGTGGCCTACTTTTTGGAGTTCATTTGAGGTCCAGATCAATACTTTTTTTTTTTTTTTTTTTTGCTCTTCAACAGGCATGGTGCTCAAATTTTCTTCCTTTGCCATTTAATTATTTTAATTTGGAACAACTTTAATGAATGGAGGTATCTTACAACATTTGAATGAGGCTGTAAGTGTTAGTTCCGAATAGACTCTCAGCCGTATACTTTCAAGACTTCCCTGAGCATGTAGCCTGTCAGGAGTAGTATTTTGATTGGAGTCTAGGATTGGGGGAAGGCAAGGATAGGAATTGGGCGGAGGATATAGGAGAGAGAAAGGCATAAAAGACATTTATTTCTCAATTTTGTAAAGTGGTGACCCTTTCCCCTGTCAGAAGTTAGAGGAAAGTTCTAGAAAGGACTGAGGAGCCTATGATTGACCCACTCAGAGATTATATGTCAAGATAGTCATCTCATCAGTGAAGGGCAGTGCTTCTTCACAAAGAGGATTATGATGCCATGTCCCTGTCAGAACAGTGTCTGAAAGATGCTAAATAAGAGTGTCCCACATACCCCTCCTTCCATCTTGAATGGAGCCCAGAGCTCATAGAGATGGCTGACAACCTGGTGCAACAGACAGGAAATAATCCATTTCACAGTGTGTGTGAGAATTGAATGGAGTGAAGAACGAGACATGTTCTAGAAGAGTGTCTTGTGATTTCAACAGCCAGAAGACCTTTGATTTTCCATTGTTCTTTATGGTTATGAAATGTCTGCCACTGAGTAGAAGCTCAGGAAAAGTTTTCTGAATGCAATGAGCAAAGGACAAAGTGGGATGACAATCAGGGAGAGGAATATCACTCAGCATGCTGGGATCATGGTTTAAAGGTAGCATGTCTTCTTTCTGAGAAATTATAAATAAAATTTTTTTATAAATATATTCTTCAGCAAGATGGTTAAATATGCAAATTATTGTTAGAGCATTCCACCCATTCTTTTCCAGTTCACAGAGTTATAAATCTCTGCTTCTATTCTGTGAAAATCCAATGACTACCAAGTGCTTACTCTTCAACAGATCACATTTATAAGCTGTGTCTAGAAGCTTTTCCCTGAAAATTAAGTTCTTAAAACCAGATAAGGTGCTTTGCTGCTCCTCTGACTCTGTGTGTGTGTGTGTGTGTGTGTGTGTGTGAGAGAGAGAGAGAGAGAGAGAGAGAGAGAGAAAGAGAGAGAGAAAGAGAGTTCTATTCAGCCTTTCAACATATATGGCTGGAGCATCTATTGTGTGCCAGGTACTATGCCAGGAGAGATAGAATGATGAGAAAAACAGACCTGGGAGAACTGAGCATCTCAAACATAAAGTTGTAGTTGTAACAAGTGCTATAAAGTAGAGATTCAAGGGTGTAAGAGGATATTATGAAACTGACCCAGTGAGAGGTTAGAGTTTGTTTCCCCTAAAAGGAAAGAATGAGCTGAGATGGAAGTAGGAGACGTTAAGGGCAGTGGCTTCCAGCAGTAGAAGGCAGGAGTCTATTAGTTTCCTGTGACTGCTCTGAGAGATGAAAATAGGCTTAGTGACTTAAAACCATACAAACATTATCTCACAGTTCTGGAGGTAAGAAGTCTGAAATGGATCTCACAGCAATAAATTAAGGTGTTCAGGCAGTGTTCTTTCTGAAGGATGCAGTAGTGAATCTGCTTCTTGCCTTTTGCATCGCCTAGAGGCTGTCCCATCCTTGAAGCTCATAGCTCCTTTGCATACCCCAGTCTCTGCTTCTGTTATCACATCCTTACCATTGTCTTCTCTGGTTCTGACCCTGCTTCTCTTGTGATGGCAGTGGGCCACAGGGGCAATTTAGATAATCAGTACAACTAAGAGTTCTTAATTCCACGTACTAAGTTCCTTTGGCAATATATTTATAGGTCACAGAAAGCAGAAGGAGGACACTCTTCTGGAGCACTGTTCTGTTATCATAAGGGATATCGTGACGTTTTGAATAAATGAAAGAAACCTAGGAGATAAGCCTGGGAGATAAGGCTGTGGAGCTAATCCTGCAGTGCTCACAGCAGAGCAAATGGGCATTTGTCAGATTTGTAAGTGTTCCCATTTTTGGTCATTTTTCTTACATTTGGGGACTTTCAAAGCTTGACACCAGAATATTCTTTTCCCTACCTTCGTTTGTAACCAGGACACAGGTATGCTGTAAACTCTGATAGTCTGAAGCTCCCACCCTGAAGAGACTTCCCATCAGCAAAGAGCAAAGCGGGGCAGCAGAAGCCATTCTCTGGAGGCTGTGCTGGCAGTGCTATTCAATTTGAGGACAGCAGTGATGGAGGTTCTGGTTGAACAGGGGAGTATGAAAGGCAATAATATCAGGGACTCTCCGTGGAGGGACTGACACGAGGCTGCCCATTGTCCTGACTATGCAGCCTCCACACTCAGCCCTTCACAGCGTTTCTTCCAGTTACTGAATTCTTTCCAGTACATTTGTTTCCTGCTTTGTCCAGTTGGTGTGTGCTCTCTCATGAGCGACCAGGATTCCTTACTGCCATAAGAGATCAGATTCTGGAAGGCCTTTAGGCCCTGATAAGAACTTTGATTTTACCCTGAGGACAACAGGAAGCTTTGGAAGTATTTTGATTAGAAGTGCTGGGTGAAAGAAATATACTGAAATCCATTTAAACCGTCTTACAGGTACAGAGAAGCAAAGAGCACCCCCCATTTTCTATACCATGCTGGTAGTTGTGGTTGATAGGAGTATTTGTTCTGATGAAAAGGAATCAGAGACAGATGGGGAAAGAGGTTTATATCAAGGCTTCAAATGGGACAATTGAACATCAATTTGAATATTTTAAAATTGTGCAACACAGCACACATAACAATAGCTATAGCCCTGCAGCATTGTGTAGATTAGGGAGACTACTCATAGCCTGAGCAGGTGGCCTGGGACCTGTAGCTCTTCAATGATCCAGCCAGTGCCAGGGAGTTCAGTATTCGGAAACACCTGCAAAATACTTGTAGCACATAGTGTTCCCTGATGCTCAGAGTTAGAGGACAGGGGCTGGATTTTTACCATGTGATGGTTGGGCCCTTTTGATATGGTTTATTTCTTATCCCTGTATGCTTTCCCTCCATCTCTCCATGGGCTCATTGCTGCCACCTGAGCTTGTTCACTCCAAACACAATGTGCTGCTTTATATCAACTAAGTGTCTGATGTGCTGTTTTTGAAGCTATCCAGGCTGGACCTAGCCTTTCATCAGTGTGAATCACAGAAGCTGTATCAGGTCTCTGCCACCTCTTTGCCACCCATCTGTTGTATAAATTCTACTGGTGGGGAATTCCCTATTTATGAGAGACCATGGTTCAGTCATCTTTCAATTAAACTTAATAAGAAAACAGACCTTCAGATTCTACTTGGAAGGAAAGGGCATCTGAAGTTGGAGAGGCATTGGAGGCACAGGGAAACAGTTGGTTTGAATAAGGTCACAGATTAATTAGAATTGGGCTTAATTAAAGCTGCATGAGCATCTGGACAGCTTTGCCAACAAAGGGGATCATCTGGGCATCTTTGAACAGTCCTTCTCTCTGCTGGGCTCTCATTCTCTGGTTTGGACCTTGGTGGCAGCTGCTGTGATGGACTCCTATGCCTGAAAGCATTTCCAAGTCAATTACATAGGCTTTTCTGTGACTGCTTAGTTCAGTTAAAGCACTATTCTAATGAAGTCAAGGTTTCAGGCTTGATCTCCATCCATGTGGACCTCAGTTTGCCCTGTAGCCCAGATTGTGATTTTCAAATTTGGGAAGAAAATGAACTACTTGGGCACTGGGGGAAGCTTGGGTGTGTGGGCTGTGTGGTGGTTTCATGATTCCCCCATCTATCTTCTTTCTTTCAAGTGAGGCAGACATAAATCCAGGTAGCGTTTGAATGACAGAAGTGCTCTGCTAGAGCATCCCTGCAGGCGCTGGAAGAGGAAACTTGTGAATGAATTAAACTGTATGAGGATACCAACAGGCACGTGCCAGGTGGCTATATCCATTCTTTTTTTTCTCCACCCTGATGCCATTTAAAAATGACTTACAAATTAATTCATACTAATTTGTATTGACTATTAGAGGCTTAAAGTATTACCCCTAGAAGTGCTTATATTTTGCCAGTGGTAATACATTGTTTCTAAATCAGTAATTTCAAAACTCTTATGGAAGTGTTTTTAGAGCTTGGGTGGTCACTCATCCCAGTTTGTGTGAAATAGAAGGAATGCCAAGGATGTGGGTTACACAGTACTTACTACAACCTGGAAGGTCCTAGCAAACTTGGATGAGTTAGTCACTATCATCTAGAGATTTTCATAGGGATAAGTATATGGGGGGAGAGTTCAGTGGGGATTGTAGTACAAAGCTGGGGTCCCTGTCTCTGCTACAAATAGATCAACAACACTTTAAAAATGCCTTATATTTTGAAGCTGTGTCTAACGTGTCCCTTGAAAGCTGTTTGAAGAGTCCTCCTCTCAAAGAATGAGGGCCACAAAAAAACAATCAATAAGGAAGAAGATCAGTGTGGATGTTTGGAGAGAGTTTCTGAGGCACCTACAGTTCTATCAAGTAGATAACTGCTACTCTGCTGACACAAAAATGCAAGATAGGCTGTAGCTGGGACAGGATAGTTACTCTGAGTAAAGAGTCAGCAGGAAGGACTAGTGGGAGAGCAAGATAACATTTGGCATGGTTTGGTCCCCTCGTATTTTCATTTCCTTGTGGAAGCAGTTCAGGTGCTGTCTCTGTACCTTGAAAGATTTGTGTTTGATGTAAAGCAGAAGTTGTCTACAAGTACTGTCTTTCCTGGCTCATATTTCTCACAAGCCTTATGTAATTGGTGCACTTATGCCAAATTCCTTGAACTCAGTGGTGGGAATGGAAGCCAGGCTATTGTAAGTTTTAGGTGATGATTTCAGAACATCCAGACCCCAAAGAGATAGCAAGATCTCAGAAGACAATGGGAACTTGGATCTAGGTCCTATTCATCCGCACATCCCCAAATGTAGAATGAGAAGATGAACATGGCTTTCCCTGGGGGCTATCAGGACACAGCTCTTTTCCTCAGTCACCATGAAAGCCCTGTGTCCCAGATCACCCATTCTCACCATGTCCCTTATAGGCTACATAACTCTCAGCCTGCACATTTTCCTGCCTTTTCAGCAGCACCTTCTTTTATACTTTGTAACTCTTCACTTATTATTATCTGGTGTTCCTATATCCTCAACATCTTCAAGTGCTATGTTCTGATCCTTAAAGAAACAAGCTGTCCCCTGACATCCCCAGACTTTTTATGTGATGCTTATTTTTCTTGTAAGTCAGAGAGAGTCTTTTGTATTTACATCTGTAGTTTCCAAAGTATTTCTTCTGTAAGCCTTAAATATCAAAACAAGGCTGAAAAAACAATCTTTGCATTCTAGCTTTAAAAAAAACCATAGAACAGGAAAACATTTCTGCTTGCTATGCTTAGGTTTAAGGAAAAAGGAGACTAGGAAATCAAACATGCAAATTCCATCTTTAAGAACGTTAGGGGACATAGGTACCTTCAAATCACAACAGTGGAGGCAGGAATGTCAAATTCAGTGGAAGTCAGAGTAGGCCCTTTGTTACAGAGGGGACATACAAGGCTACTAATCTCACACAGGCCTATAGAACCATTCTTCAGTCAGTACAGGCCTTTGGGCAAAGCTTTGCTATTATACTTTTCAGTTGAAGTATATCTAACAGAACGTCCCACATAATAGAACTTTGTTTCTCACATAACAGAAGCTGGGAGGTTTGCCATGCATTGTCAGTTAGCTCTAGTGTTACCTACATACATGGTTTTTCAACTTTTTGGCTCCATCATTCTGGTATATGGCTGCCATCTAAAGATCAATCTCTTCATTTAAGAGTTTGCTGGAACATGAACTGTGGTATCTGTATCCTAGGTAACAGGGAAGGTATCCAGAGGTTTCTAACTTCTTTCATGGAGATTTTTCTGGAATACCTTCCCAATCATATCTGCTAAGACTCTAACTGCATAATCACATCAGTGTCAAGGGAGCCCAGTAAAAGTAGCCTTTCAGTAGTTTACATTGTTATCACCAATAATGTATTGCTTTGATGCAAGAATAAAAGAGTGAATGTTAGTAGCAGCAAGTGAACTTGGTCCTGTTCTTGCTTGGAGCAGGGGAGTATTTCAGTGGGAATTAGCTACAGGAAATGTGCTAGGTCTTTCTGGTAAAGAAAAAGGCAGGTAGGATTGAATGGGAAATGACAGACAAGCCACATTATTAGAAAGCACATTGCATCAGGCAAGGTAAGAGAGAGGTTGTATGAGGCAGAGAGACAAGGAAGCTACTGTGCCTATTACTAGAGCCAGAAAATCCTGGAAAAAACTACTCACAACTTAATGTAAAAATGAGGATCTCTTCCAGGTTCTTGGGGAGTCCCCTAGATACCTCCTAGAAATATTTAAATATGAGCTATTTAATTCATGAGTAATGATGAAAGAAATGGCTACTGGATCTATAGCCACAAAGTAGATGTAAGTAGGGAAAAAAGACTCAAAAACAAAGGTAGATAATAGATAAGGCAGTATTTTCCATAGAGAAATAAAAAATGATCAGACAGCATCATTAAAAATAACAGAATGATGTAATTACTTTCAAAACTCATGAATAAAATGTGTAAGCTACCAGGAGATGCTACAGGAGCATGGAGAGCTGGCTCAGAGCCATGGAGTGAACGTAGAACTGATGTGGGTGGGTGCTGCTGAAAATGAGGCGAGAGCAAGCACAATGTAAATTTCCATGAAAACTTTTAAAACGATAAGGACAGAAGTGCCATGCAAAGACAGACATGGGAAGCCCCAAATACCTGTAATTAGCCTATAATTAACCAAAATAGAAACTCTAACTCTTCTTTAAAGACATATATTATTAAGGCTTTTGAGTAGAGAAAAGAAAATTTGAATCTATAGATAGAAAGGTCATAAATCCCTTGAAAAATTGCCTTAAGTGAAGAAAAGCAAGCCATAGATTAGCACATGAGAGGTTGCACTTTATGTAATAAACAAGTAAATTGAAAGTTAAGGCATTTATTTTTATATTCATGGAGGGTCAGTAAAATAACCTCCAGGAACCAGCAACAGTGTTTGCTTGTTATATCTATTCCTCTAATTAGTTATTAAGCATCCATTCATCCATCTCAAAAATACAGAATTCTGCTTTTTCGGCCTGATATTGCTACCCTGCCACTTACCACTTCTCAGTTCTCAACTGGGACATAACCCTCCCAAGACCTTTGGGACATCTGTCAATGTCTGAAGCAGTGTAAGTGTTCACAGTTGGGAAGCGTTGCTATGTTCCTTTGGTCTCTGGTACAATACAGAAGGGGTTATGTTAAATATCTGCTGGTGCAAAGGGCAGCTCCCACAGTAAAGAATTATCTTGTCCCCATCATCCATAATGCTCAGGTTGAAAAGCCCTGGCTTTAAGTTATGAAGGATTGATGCCATCAGAAACAATATGTGGACATTCTGGGGAGTCTTCTTAGAACAGAAGAGACATTCTCTTCCTTCTCTTTTCCTAGGTGTTGATTACAAAGTGGATGTGAGCTCTGAGTTTGACCAATCACTTTGGGGTAAACAACCAAGAGTCTTGCTTTAATAACTGTGGAAAGGGGAGCAAGAGGTGCCTGGAGTCTTGATACATTTCTTTGTACTTTAACATAATTAATAATTTACTGAATGTTTTTGCGTGTCTATGCTGGATGGTGGGGCTTTGTGGGTAATTGTGAACCTCTCCTTTTACTCTGAGTGAAATGAGGAATCACTGAAGTTTAAAGCAGAGACCTGATGTGATATGACAACATTATAAAAGGTCACCCTGGCCGCTGAGATGAACTAGACCAAATGTTGGAAGAGGAAGTCAAGCAAATATCAATGGCAGGTTAGACTAAAGCAATAATATGAATGAAGTTTGTAGTTGTCTGGTTCTGGATAGATTTTGCAGGCCTGAGAGGATTTGTTGATAGATTTAGTGAGTGGACTTAGGGATAGATAGGAGTGAATGATGGTGCAAGATTTTGACCAGGGCAAAATCCAACCAACCAACCAACCAACCAACCAACCAACCAACCAACCAGCCAACCAGCCAACCAGCCAACCAACCAACCAACCAGCCACCCAGCCAGTCAACCAGCCAACCAGCCAGCCAGCCAGCCAACCAGCCAACCAGCCAACCAGCCAACCAGCCAACCAGCCAGCCAACCAGCCAACCAGCCAACCAGCCAACCAACCAACCAACCAACCAGCCAGCCAACCAGCCAGCCAGCCAGCCAGCCAGCCAGCCAGCCAACCAACCAACCAACCAACCAGCCAGCCAACCAAACAAGAAACAACACATACATACAAACAGAATAAACAAACAACAAACAAACAAACAAACAAACATACACCATGGGGCTGCTACATACAAAGAGAAGAAGATGTGGAAGGTAAAGTTTATTGAGGGAAGTTTTATTATAGATGCTTATTAGAACTACTAAGTTGAGCATGTAGTTGTAAGTTGAACAAGCTGAAATCATTCATTTTTGTCTATAAAATGTTAATTTTGTATGAGTCAACCCATATAAAATGGAGTTCAAGGGAGAATTCTGGACTGGGTTTACATGTGTTGGAGTCAGCAGCATATTGTCCTTGGAATCCTGAAGCTGGATGATATCAAGGCCTTGTGTGTAGCCATAAGCATGTTATTAGTATTGTTCTATTTTCCAGACTAGAAAAATATTTCCTTATTATCATCCTCAAAGTTGAGAGAGAGTGGAAATTTTCTATCTGTGGACAGCAGCGTAGTTTGGTACTGCTGGTTGAACTGCCTCAGGACAGGTTTTTCTCTACTTGGCAAGTCACATGAAGCCACCTTCAACTGGCAAAAAAGATAGCATTGGATTTGTTTCAGTCATTTTGTTTCCTGACCACTTGCAAATGCTTCTCTTTCATCTTCTTTCTCCATTTTATTCCTAGTATTAAACCTCTTTACTGAAGTATAGCACACATACAGAAAAACGAACAGATCATGAATATCCAGCTCAGAAGTATGACCATCTTTACTAGGCTCCCAGAAGGCTCTGTCACTTGCCCCTATCGTTGCTGTTCCCCAAACATAATTGCCATCCCAACAACATTAAAGTGCTTTTTTTCTATTGCATGAATTCTTCTATTAATGGGTATTTTTGATAGTAATGAATAATTTTCCCGTGATGGTTCTTGTTCATGTCTTTTGTGTATATGTTCATATGTGTGTGTAGGTACACATGCCTGTGTATGCAGAGGCCAGAAGTGAAAACTGGGTGTGGTGCTTAGGTGCTGTTCACCTTTTGTTGAGACAGTGTCTTTCACTGGTATGAAGCTCACAAATTAGGCTAGGCTGGCTAGACAGTAAACCCTGTCAATTTGCCTGTTTCCATCTCCCAGTGCTGTGATCCCAAGTAGATGCCACACACTTGGCTTTTTTACTTGGGTTCTAGGGATTGAAGTCAGGTTCTTGTGCTTGCAAAGTGAGCACTTTACCAGCAGAAGCAGCTTCCCAGCCCCTTGTTCATGCCTTTTAATGAACATTTGTATTCATTTTTGTTGTTTATCTACCTGGGGGTGGAGTGGCTGAGTCAGATGATATCCAAGTGATCACATGTAGTAGCTGCAGTTAGCTTCTATGAATCAATGTGTCTTCTCATGGCATGGGAGGGTTTTGCATGTTCTGTCTTCACCAACACTTGGCATTTTCTGTTTTCATTCTAACTACATTGTGTTTCTAAAGTGAAATTGAATACATCTTCATATGTACATTGGGCATTTGGATATACTCTTTTTGATGTACACTTATTAAATTATTTTGCCCTTTTTAGTATTAGGTTGTCTCTTGTATTATTTTATAAACTTGATATGAGTCTTTTGTAGGATATACATGTTTCAAATATTTTCTCACTATGTGGCATCCCTCTTGATGAGCAGAATGTAAAAAATTTAATGACATCAAACGTATTAATGTCTCCCTTGTGTGTAATGAACTTTTGCTCTAAGATGCATTTGCTTAAGGTTGTGAAGGTATTATACTTTGTTTTCTTTTGAAGATATATTTTATATCTTTTACTGTTTTATATCTTTGCCTTCTACCTAAAATTGATTTTTAAAACAGAATTTGGTATTAAGAATTTAATCCAGACCACTTGTTCTCACAAAGCATTTGCTCTGTTACCTAGCTACAACCCAGCTATGCAGCTGAATTGTTTTTGTATATTGTGTGTTATGCTTAAATATAT
>NW_008355275.1:2876605-2930536 GCF_000622305.1 Nannospalax galili
AGTGCCTGGCAAATCATTTACTGCTGAGCTACATACCCCATTTATCACTCCCTGTTTCCTAGTTATACAATTCACTTAAAATTACCTATTGAAAAGAACACATTATTTTCTTACTGCACTGTGATGTCATCTTTATCCTAAGTTTATGGTTGTTTTCATGGAGTCTGTTTTCCTCATGCAGTTCTTCTACATAGGCACACTGTATACCACTGTTGACTGCACTAGCCTTATGATGCCTTACTGTGGTGAGTTTTATAATCTGATAATGTAAAGCCTTTATACTTTGTTTTTTTTTCTTTTCATTGTTATCTTTGATTATTTTCAGGCTTTGGTTTCCCTTATAAATTTAAAAATTAGATTGTGACTATCCTAAAATTGCTGCCGCTGCTAAAATTGAGATTTTGATATAGTCTTCGTTGAATTTTGAAGCCAACTTTTGGAAAATTGTCAGATTTACATTACTGAGCCACACAATCCATGAGTCTGGAAAATCAATTGGCCTACTTAGTTCTTACTAAATTTCTCTCAATCTCAGTAGTTTCCTCTGAAGAAATGTACTTGCCTTTTTTCAGATCTAGTCTATAACATATGATACTTTTCGTACTATTGTAAGTAGTGTGTATTTGAGAATTTTATTTGATTGCCTTAGTCCTGTCTCTAGTTTAGATACTGTAGCCTCAGAGGATGAGGAATAATTTCTCCATTTCCTATATATTGAAGAAAGAAAAGGTGAGGGACGAAGACAGAAAGCAATTTACCCTGAAAGATAGAATCTATGGTCATTTAGAAAATGGACTGCAATGAGGCAGGTCACATGAAGATACTTGTAAGATCGCTATGGTGACGATGGTCTACAAAGATCCACATTCAACAGGTGCCTGTAATACTGTGACCATGTCATTTAATACGGACATGCCTTGCTGTACATAGACAAAAGTCCTTTTCAGAACATTTTAATTGATGACCAGCTCTTTATTGGTTGACTTTTCCTGCTTTTGGTTCTTCCACAACCCCTCTGTGACCAGGTTTTCACCCTGTCAGTGAGATGATTTCAGCTTCAGAGACAAATGCTTCTGATCCACCACAGAAAGCTGAGCCCTCCTCTGCTTCACACAGATGACCTTTAGGAAGCAGGGAGCCCTCTCTCCCTCCTCTCCTACTCTCTTCCAGACAGTTAATTATTCCTAAACTGTCACTAAGAATGACAGCATGCACAAGTCTGCTTCTTCGAATACAAACATAACCTCAAACTTCAGGAGGTTCTCCTTAGTGTTTCTAGGCAGACTGCCTATACAAATGCAACCCAACATGGAAGAATCAAGATGCTTAATGCAGTTTCCTAAGAGACTTACTCAAAGACATTTCAGCAAGGGCACAGTAGGCAGTTTTTCATGATACTGAGTCAGTTCTGATTTTGCATCTACATGCTAATTTCCTTCCTTACATCTAATTGCCCCTTTTCTTACATAAGATTTGATTTGATTCCTCACCTAGGGAGGAATCACTAGATGATTCCTCACCACTTCCCTTCATTGACTTCCACAGCTGTGGATGGAGTTGGCTGCAGTTCCATGGTCAGGGATCAAGTAGCCTGACCACCAGAAACCTGCGTTCCCTTCATTGTGATTCTTTTAGGGTGGGGGTCCTAGTCCATTTTTTTGTTTCTTTATCAACAGAATAGTTGAGACTTGATAAATTATAATAAACAAAAAATTAATTGGCTTATAATTCTAAAGGATGGAAAGTCTAGTATAAAAATCATCAAAATGCCAGCATCTGTCAAGAACCTTCTTCCTTTGTCATCTTCATATTCTGGTGGAAGGTGAATGAAGGAGGAATGAAGGAAGGGGAAGAGGAAAGAGAGAAGACAGAGGGTGGGGAGGGATGAAGCAAAAGAGAGAGAGAAAGAGAGACATAGAGACAAATAAATTTTGAACTTACCTTTTTATTTTTATTAATTAAAATTTTTTCTTTCTAAAAAAGATTTTATCATTTTTATATTTTCTTCAATATATACTTTTATTGAATTTTTTGCACATTTTATAAATCTTAATCATGTTAGACCCCTTCCCCTATCTGTACCCCGACAGCCCTCCCACTAAATTTCATGCATTCTGTCATATGTGTTAAGGCCTATGGAGTCAATGAACTTACCCTTTTATAAGAAGCCCATTTCTCTGATAACAAACCACAAATTGACTCCTATAAAAGCATTAATCCTGGGGGCTGGAGAGATGGCTCAGTGGTTAAGAGCACTGACTGTTCTTGCAGAAGACCTGGGTTTGAATCCCAGCACCCACATGGCAGCTGACAAATGTCTATAACTCTAGTTCCAGGGGATCTGATGCCCTCTTCTGTCCTCATTGGGCACTGTACAACACAGGTGCACTTACACATGTGCAGGCATAACACTCATACACATAAAATAAAAATAAATAAAAAAGCATTAACCCATTCATGAGGGTAAAGCCCTCATGGTCTGATTATCTCTTGTTAGGTCCAACCTCCCCACACTGCTGCACTGGAGATTAAATTCCAACATATGCCTTTTGGAGGACGCATTTGAGCCATAGCTTTGGGCATGTTGACCTGTCAGTGCCAATGGGATGCATTGAGGCATTTCCTTGAACACTGGTAGTCACACTCTCCTTTGAGTTGGACCTAATACTCAGAGGTTTTGCTATGGAAATGAGAGCAGTTCCATACACCAAGTGGAACCTGAGAAGTTAGACAGTAGTCCTGAGAGCAGAGCTGGGGGGTGGAGAAGGACCCTGCACTGGTGATGGCGCAGCACCTCTGCAGTGGATTTTTAAGTTCTGTGGGCAAATACATCTACTTGTTTGCTTGAAGGCTTATTTTGTGTTGTGTGTACATGCATCCCTGGTTTTAAAACAAAAATAATTCTGTATAGATGGTGGTGATAATATATATAAAAAGAGGCTCTACCCAGGACAGCTGGGGCTGTAGGGAGACCCTGTCTCAAAAAGCCCCCCCCCCCCCAAAAAAGAGGCTTTAACCAGAAAAATTTTGTGTAGGCTTCTTTTACTGAATACTTACTTGATTCTGCCATGTTAAGGTTGCTGAAAATGTAACACCGTGAGGTTTTTAGTAGAATGTAGCTGTATTTTAAAAAACACTCTGAACCCCCATCAGCCATAACCACATTGAGGCCAGAGCTCTTGTGCCAGAACAAAAAGACACATTTTTTTTTCCATTGCAGACAGTAAGAAGGTGTGACAAAAAGAACTGGACTTTTGTCTTGTTTTCTGTGTATGTAGATGCTGAGTTGTGTGTTCATGTATGTCCAATTGCACATAGATGTGTATACATGCATATATGTGTACACATGTGTGGAGGCTAGCGGTTGCCTTTGGGTATCGTCCTCCAGGAGCCATTCATCTTGTTTTTTGAGGCAGGTTCTCTCACTGGAACTTGTGGCTCACTAATTAGGCTAGACTGGCTAGCCCCAGGAATCTGCCCTTCCCTGTCTTCCAGGGTCACGATTTTAAGTGTGCATGCCTGGTTTTAAATGTGGGTTCCTGGGATCAAATTCAGGTCCTCTTGCTTGTGTAGTGAGCGGGCATTTTACTGACTGAGCTATCCCTCCAGTCCCTTTTGTTCCATTTCCCATTTTAACTGAATGTGACCTTGGACAGGTCTTTTTATCAGGATGGATCTCGGTTTCCTAATAAGAGAAGCAAGGTTAATAATGTTAGCCTCACTTGGCTAATGTGAAACGAAAATAAGATCAAAGTACAAATGTTTCCAATAAAGATGTATTCAAATTTGTTTATCTTTATTATTCTTCTTCTCAAAAGAAAGGTTCAGGGATGATTGTAAGCATTTTTTTTGTGTTTCTAAGTCTAAATAAAAAGTAAAATCCACTTACAGAACATTTTAAAAAATGTTTACTTGTATTTCTAGTCTAGGTGCTATCATATTTCCCTAAAGGCAGGCTTAATTTGCCTGGCTTTGCTTTACCAAGATTTGCCAAACCAACTACAGAAAGTTTATAATTTTTTTACTAGAATATCTTTTATATATTCTTTGACAATTTCATGCACGTAAACAATGTGTCTTGAACACATCCACTCCCAACTCCCCCCTCTCACTCTTCCCAGGTACTCCCACCATATCTCCAAGGTTTACAGCTTTAATGACATGCTAAAGAGCTGGACATGGTGACACATACCTATAATCTTAGCACTTGTGAGGCTGAGGTGGGACAATTGCTGTGAGTTCAGGGATAGCCTGGGCTATGTATTGAGACCTCACCCTCAGTCACCATGCAAATCCATGAGGATAGGAACTTCTCATCAGATTAATGATCCACTTGGGATGAAAGAATTGAAGAACAAATGCATGTAGCATTCTCATGACGACACTTACTGGTTCATGGATGGAGGGATATGCTGAGCTGGCTCAGTCAGATTCAAGGGGGACTTTGCTTTCTCTCCTTCTTAATGTGAGTTCCATGTGTCACTGGTACTCGTGAGGCTACGCAGGGGTTAGTGGTTATCAGAGGAGGCCAACAGTAAGGAGGAAAAGAGGCTAATCACAGACTGGACCTGGGTTTGTCTGACATTGTTATCTGGGCTTCTGGTTATAGGCATTTCTGTATTCCTTTATTATTCAAGCCACTTTGAGTCTACATTTTCTATTATTTGAAGTCAAAGACATTATCAATGACATCACATATTTTAGAGATTTCTGGGAATTCTTGAGCTAAAGTTACAGCAAACGCCATGTCTTGTAGTACTGTTTTCTCATCTTTGTTAATCTGGATGTAGAATGCTTTCTTTTCTCAAGAGAGACCAGAAAGATCAAGGTATTAATTACTTGGATTCAGAATTGAGAGAAGATCAGTCATCAATGTATTACCCTGCCACTCTCTTAAGGTCATTAAAAACTTAATGTATTTGAGAGCTGCTGTGAACAATTAGATTAGAAGTTATAGGAAATAGGTTTGCCAGATTTGTGAATCAAAATACAAGGTGCCCAACCAAATTTAAATTTTAGATTAATGGTTTTTAGCATAAGTATATTCCATGCAATATTTAAGCCACACTTATACTAAAAGGTGTTTATTATTTATCTAAAATTCTATAGGTTCATCAATGATTAAAGAGATTTTCTATCTATGAATAAAATTGTAAAAACAGAATTATAGGTAAGATGATTGAAACTTTTTCCTTTCAACATTCTAGGCCTGGATGTATTAATCGCTAAACATACTTTATTAAGTTTTTTTTTTTTTTTAAGGAACTGGAGAGATGCTTAGCTGTTAAGAGCATTGGTTGTTCTTGCAGAGAATCCTGGTTCAGTTCCCAGCACACACATGTTGGCTAACAGTTATCCATAACTCCAATTCCAGGGTATCCGATGCCCTCTTCTGGCCTCCATGGACATTACATGCATGGGACACTTTTATACATGCAGGCAAAACACTCATACACATAAAATAAAGATAAATAAATAATACTAAAACATTTTAAAGGCACTACTTACTATAAATTTATAAGACAAAATTTCTCACGAACCTTTGAACTATTGAAGAAAGGAGATATTCCAGTGCCACACAGATCACACTACACAAATAACCTTTCTTTTACACTTGAGTAAATCTGTCCAGGGCTTGGAACAATTCTTCTATTTCTTCTCTTTGGATAAGTGCGGGTCTGAGCTAAATTGTTTGTTGTGTGGTGAAGGGCTGTCAGGGAGTTCAGGATCAGTCAACAAATGCAGGGGGAATGAGAGGGCTGCAAGAGGAGCCGGGACACAGACAGGAAATTGGACAGAAACATTTGAGGAATGAAAAGGGTAAGTCTTGGGTCATTGCTGCAGATCTAGCCAAAGCATGCAGGTATCTTCATCACCTCTGGGATCATTCACATAGAATGAGTTATTCATGTTGCTACATTCAGAGTACAGGATCAGAAAGTACACAATTTGACTTCCCAATAATTGGCCCATTCCTTTTAAAAATATCAGATCTTTCGGTACATCTGTCTCTATTATTGCAGAGTTTTGAAGGTTCTAAATGATGCAAAAGCATGTTTAGATTCCTAGAATGAAGTGTCAGGCTGTTGATGCAGGACATGTACAGAGATTGCAAGTGGGTTTCACAGCACTGTTGACCTCCTGCCTGTAGCTCACATAAGAGCTGTGAAGTGTCGTCAGTGTTGTGCATGCTCCATCCTCACTCAAGGAGGGCTTCAGGGACCCATTGGAAAGCTGGCGCTGTGGTTTCTTGAGCTTAGAAAGCCTGGAATGCTTGTTGAATAGAGGTGAGGTTCAGAATGGAAATGTCTGGCTGGGAGCTGCCAGCTTGGTTGAAAGCCAGCCACATGGGAAATTGTCTCTCTGTTTCTGGGGCCTGAAAGGAGCCAACCTATTTTTGTCTCTGTCCCTGTCTTTCCCTGATGGGGGATTCCTGTCTGAAGCATTTCTTGGAGGGGCAAACCATCCCCATTACAGGGACTCTGTAGGGTGGACAAATGGAGAAGCGACATCTTCCTCCCCAGCAGTGCCAAGGTTCTCAGAACGTGGATTTTTACAGAGCCTCCAAACTGCCCTAGAAGAATTGATTTTTACACTTGGAAGGACCTGACAACAGATCTCAACTGTCTGTGCCACAAAGTCCATGATCATTTTTGTCTATTTCTCCTCACCCTTTCTTCTGAGCCCAAGACTGGAAAGCTTGGAAATGTGCGTCCTGCTGAGCTTCACGGTGACTTGTGGTGGATACTCAATGAACAAATCAAAGAAAGAAAGAATGACTCCATTGAATAAAATAAGAATTACTATTTGTCAGGATGGTCGTATCACACGAATAACTGAACAGAAAACCTCAACTACGCTTCTGTTAACTTAAAGAGAAAAAAGCAATAAAAGCCTTGGAGAAAAAGCTAGGTGTGATAGTGCATGCTTTTAATCACAGAGCTTGGGAGGCAGAGACAGGTGGATCTCTGTGAGATGCAGGCCAGCTTCATCTACATAGTAAGTTCCAGGTCAGCTGGGGCTACAGGGAGACCCTGTCTCAAAAAACAAACAAAATAAAACAAACCTTGGAGAAAAATAATTAAGCACTGAAATAAAAAGTAGTTTTCTTTGATAGTCAATTGACCAAAAAGTTCAAATCTATTGAACTCCCCATGCCTCAGTCTACTGCATTCTTGAGGATGTCTACCAACCAGCACTTATTTCTTTCACAGATAAATGTGAATGAGTCTCTGATGTTACCCCTTACTCCTGGGAGACGGCTTCTCTATTTGAATCTTTGCATGACCTTTCTGCTGCTTGTTGGATACAGCTTTCTCAGTTTCTACAAGATGGATGGCATGGTAGAAGCCCTTAATATAGAATCAAGGGATTTCAAATGGCATGAAACTTCTACAAAAGTACTTAGAAAAATAGTTCAGCAGTACAGACTCACCGAGCTGGGAGGGAAGTGTCTGAGTTGAGCACTGTGTGTGCATTTTCCCATTTAATCATAAGCGATGGCTGTCTTCAGTGAAAGTCTGATACCACACTGTTTTACACCTGCTGGTGTCTTTTTATGTGTCTGTATTTTCTGCTAAACCATCAGCTAGTTGAGGACTGCACTTTCTCTTACTCATCTTTGTATCCCCAGACTTCAGTACAGTTTTATTTCCTGGAGCTAAATTTTTTCATAAGTAAAATAAAGATGCAGGGCTGGAGATTCTTCTGGGGAAAGCATGGGGCTTGAGAGGTTGCATTTCATTTGTAGGTCAGGCATGTGGTAGCAGACACATCTTTTTTTTGGCACACTGAAAATGTGAGTAAATGGGTCTTTGCTACTGATAGTATGACACTGCATTAATGAGTCTTTGTCTTTTTTCCATTGATGTTTCAGTAACATGTAGGACATTGATTGGCATATAGTAGACGTCTGGTAAATACTGTTTTCAAGAATGGACTTTTAAAATATTCTACTTATTATTTTTATTTTATGTGTATGAGTATTGCCTGCATGTTTGTAAGTGCACCTGTGCTGTGCAGTGCCCGCAGAGGACAGAAGAGGGCATCAGAGCCTCTGGAATTGGAGTTATGGATGGCTGTAAACCACTATTTGGGTGTTGGGATCTGAACTGAGGTCCTCCGCAAGAGCAGTCAGTGCTCTTAACCACTGAGCCAACTCTCCAGGCCAAGAATGAACTCTTTAATGAGTCCTTGTGGCTTTGTGTTGTGTAAGGTCGAATGCACATGCTCTCATTTAATCTTCACAAAAATTCAAAGACAGGCATTCTCTCTTCCAAATCATGAACCAGGGACTGAGTGAAGCTCAGAAAACCACCTGTTTCTCCAGTTCATAAAGGACAGAACTGGGATTCAGATTCAGTTTGGATTAAGTAGGAGCTTGTGCTCAGTCAAGCCTCCTGCTGTTTGTTGTGTGCTAGTCTCACTCCCGGACAATCTCAACAGACATCCTCACGGTCATTCAGGTCTGGTGGGTTTTTATATGAGCAAAGGTACTGGGGAGAGAGAGTGTGGATGAGGAATGAGGAAAGGATAACAATCCTCATTTTATAAAGGTCCTTGATGTAACGTGAAAAGATCTATTTCTTAAAAAAAAAGGTGAACCCTGAAAAAGGTAATGAAGATTTAATCCAGCCGAACAACTATAAAACCTTCTTGATGTTATTATCTTGCAAGGAATAACTCAGATTCTGTCGGAAAAAAGAATCTCATATATTTTGCTACAAACAAGAAGGGAGCAGGTACCCAGTTGCAGATGTGTCTTATTAGCAAGCTTACTGTGTTGATACCCTCTGTGTACCCTTGTTATCTTCTTCCCTGTTATCGGCAAGTCTGATCGGAACCAGAGCGCTGCGGATATCCTTTTATTTCTTTTTCATTTTATGATGCTGTTGTTATCACATAGTTTATAGTTCCCCTGTATCTGTCATGCAGGCTGACATAATTCAGCTGCTACATTACTTTCATTAATCTAAAACCTTTTGAATTTTGCTCTCAGTCCTCTAATGATTTGTGTACAATGAAATATTTTTTGAAAGAAAAAGAATTAATTTAAAAAGCTTTACCTGCTTTAAAAGATGGCAATTGGAAATCTTGAAGTCACAGATGAGGCTTACATGTTTTTGTATTTTATGTCACTGGCCGGACCCTGAGTTAGCACCCTCCTTTGATTCCACCACCTAAAATAGATCACGTGTTTTTACTCTGTGTGTGCGTGTGTGTGTCTTAATCATTCTCTACATTATTATTATTATTGTTATTATTACTTGTTTTTTGAGATAGGGACTCACTCTGTAGCTCTGGTTGGCTTGGAACCTGTTATGTAGACCAGGAAGATCCCAAACTCACAGAGATCCTCCTGCCTCTTCCTCTGCCTCCTAAGTCATAGGGTTAAAGGACTCCACAATGCTTGGCCTTCTCCACCTTATTTTTGGGGGCACAGTCTCTCTAAAGCTGGATCTTATTGGTTGGCTAGACTGGCTGGTCAGTGAGCTCCAGAGATCTATTTGTCTCTGCTTTCCTAGGTCTGCGATTACAGGTTCATAGCACCATACCCAGCTTTTCATGTGGTTACTGGGGGCAGGTCTGACGTTAGGTCCTTATGTTTGGGCAGCAGTACTTTACAGACTGAGCCATCCCTTCAACCCTCATGTGTTATTACTTAAAGATATCAAACTCTCTAATTTCTTTGATTCCCTGATGCTGCTGGTGTTCCTTTTTGGCTGTTCAGATGGCCCCTTTGATCATCCACTGAATTTTTGTTCCCTAAAGGCCTAGATTATGTATGATCACCTTTGCACATATTTTTCTAATGTTCCTTCGCAGGCTTCCTTTAGCATTTTATTGATCCTATGTGCTTGGGAGCTTCTGTTTTCAGAGCTATCAAACCTCTGAGATCTGTTCTGATCTAATTTTGTCTTTGTCAGTAGCAGACATTACTCATCTATCATAACCCTGTCATATTGAGCCTCACCTTTGATGAGAATCCTCAACACAGCTCTCTAGGTAGCAACTGTCCAAGGATCATGATTTGAGACATTGAAGTGGAGCAACAGCCTCAGTGAACCAGAGTTCAGTATTAACTGTGTGAAGATTTCAGTTCAAGCAGAATTCTCAGAGAAGGATTTGTTGTTATTGTTGTCAAGATAGAATGCTGGTGATACATCATATATTTGTGTAATCATTCTTCTCTTTTGATGCCCCAGTTAATTGTTTTACTTGGCTTCCCATTTGCTTTTTAAAAAAATTCCTTTGATGTTTCCAAGTGTCTGTTAAGTAGGATAAAATTTTAGGCAACTCGATTCCTTCAAAGCATATTGGTCCTGGGACTTCTGTAGACCCCTTTGGATACTGTAAACAATGAGCTGCCTCATAATGAGACAGATTCTCAGGCAGTACAAACACAGAACATCTCATTTGTGCTCTTTTTTTTAAATTAAAAAATTGTTGAATTTTTGTGTATTTCATATAGAACATCTTAATCATCTTTATAACTCCTTTTCCACTGGTACCCTCCCATAGCCCCCTCACTGGAATTCATATATTCTTTCATTTGTGTTAAGGCATATCATGCCAGTTTAGTGTCCTCAGATGTCTCTCAGTGAATAGATCATCCACTGAGGTCTATTCAGCCTATCTAGAGTCCCTCCCTTTAAGAGGATCAGCTTTTTCTCATCCAGCAGTAATCAGCTGCCAATAATTCTTTGACTAAGATTGGGCCTGCTGTCCATTTCCACAGTTCTATGCTGGGTTTTTGTCTGCTTGAGTTTGCATGGGTCTTGTGCATGGTGACACCATTGGTGTAGGTTCATATGAGAGGGGTCCCAGGAGCTTGTAGGACTCTATTTGCATATGGTCATACACCTCCTCCCTGGTTCTTACAGTCTTTCTAACCCCTCTTTCGAAATGGTCCCTGAGCCCTGGGTGGGTGGATTTTAATGTAGGAGTTCTGTCCAAGGACCCGTACTCTATGGACTCTTATTCTCCACATTTTGGCCTTTTGTGACCGTTTTTATTCCTGGCCCTCTGTTACGTGAGGGAGCTTCATTGATGAGAATTGAACGATTCTCTTCTTCCCTTGTTCTATGTTCTGTGATCCTTAGGTATAGAGATTGTATCATAGATGTGCCACTTAGGCTTGGGCAATTCTCAGACAGTCTTTGTGTATGGCCAGTTGTAGAACTCTAACAATCTTTGTTGAAAAGGAAGCTTCTTTGGTAGGTGATGACTGGGATACTTTTCTGTAATTTAAGAATCCGTATTTTGCACATAGTAAGATGTTACATTTGTCTAGGGATGTGAAAGCCTTGAGGTTTTCTCTACGATCTAATCAACAGCTACCTACCTGGACTTACAGCCCACTCAGTGGGAGGAAACTCATGTGTGGTACTGTAAACTTATCCAAATACACATAACTGGAGAGGTCATAGATCTTTGTGTTCTTTGTTATAAAGACTGTCTTGGTGATGAGAAAGGTTAGAATTGGAAGAAGATGTAGGAGAAAGGAAGTTTATGAAAGTTCTATTTCTCAGCCAGATTTTGTCATTTCTTACCTCTTCCTGTGGCATGGGTACTATGTAATTAGCAGTCTCCCGACTATCTTGGGCTAACTCTTTCTTGTTATCCTTCCAGAGACTAACATGGTACAGACACTGAATGTCAGCCCTGGTAACGATAACCTCTATATGATTCTGTTACAGGATTCCTCCCAGTCTTTTTTGTGATTTAGGGAACTTATTGAGGGTAAGGGTCATGTATAATGTATTATGTTTGTGATGGCTAATCTTAGATAATCAGCTGGATACATCTGGGAAGAGGGAACTTCAGTTGAAGAATTTCCTCCATCATATTGATCTGTGGAAATGTCTGTGAGATATTTTCTTGATTGGCAATTGATGTAGGAGGTCCTAACCCACTGTGGGTGGTGTTATCCATGGGTAGGCGGGCCATTAAATAAGAAAGGTAGCTGAACAAGCCAGGGAGAACAAGCTAGTAAGCAGCACTCCTCTATGGCCTCTGCTTCAGTTCTTGCCTCCAGGCTCCTGCCTTGGCTTTCCTTGGCTCTGGATTGTAACCTGGATGCTGGACTGTAACTTGCAAGTCAAATAAACCCTTTCCATTCCAGGTTGCTTTTTGGTCATTATTTTATCACAGCAACAGAAAGCAAACTAGGACAATGTGTTTTGCTTTGGTTTTTGATTTTTTTGTTCTGGTATGTGTGTTTGTGTGTGTGTGTGTGTGTGTGTGTGTGTGTGTGTGTGTGTATGTGTGTATATGTGTGTGTGTGTGTGTGATTTTAGATGGATAGCAGATAAAGGGATACCGCTGATACATTAACACAGAGAGCAATGTCACATAATTTTTTAAAGGAATTTTAAATATAGTTGATGAAGTGAGATAAGCAAGAAACAATGAAACACTTCTGTGACAGGCTCTGACAGCAGGCGAATGAATGCACTGGGAAGCAGTGACTTTGCTAAATGCATTATGCAGACGCCAAATGCTATGACTCATGAGAGGGAACTGTTCCTAGAAGGGGGAAAGTGTTCTCTTCTTCAGGCATCCATACCAAACCACATACCATAGGCAAGGAAGCTTGGAATAAAGCACAACCCTGGGCCAGCAACCAAGTCAGCACCACTGACTCCCCAGTAAATTGATACCTTAAGATCTCAAGGTATGAGAGATGGTTGGCTCTGAACTTGAAGGTTGTTGAATAATATGATGAAAAAAATGGTTTCTTTTCATCAGAGGAGAAAAAAAAACAATTTTGGCAGGTGGAGAAGAGAACTCATGTTGGCTGCAAGGATCAGATGCTCACTCAGCTTGGCTCTGGGCTCATGAGAGAAAAGGCCTTTCCCCCTGCTTACTTCATAAACATTTCTTGTGGAAGAGCAGAATCTCTAAACTGTGTCACATCTGTGATGAGACAGAGCAGAGAGGCTTCCTGAGTAGACTAAGCCTGGTGATGCCAGGAGAGAAACGGAAGCATTCTCCGTGGAACTCATATGAATGCTTCTTCAGTCGTTGTCCCTGAAATGGTCAAGGCAGTGCCAGGACTCTAGTAAAATACTAGTAATTAATCTCTGGAGAGACTTCTGTGAGAGATCAAATCAAGAAAAGGTGTTTCTTGGCATTGTATATTGTTTACAATTTGTATTAAATTTGGCACCAGAAAATAGTTTCTTTGATGGCAAGGAAGGTCCATAGTGCTAGTGTGGTGGTTTGCTCTCATTAGCCTGCCTTAGTCTGCTTTTTCCCTTGTGAAATTTAGATGAATTTTATTTTTCATCACTAGACCTGAAATACACAGGGTATTTACAAGCACTCCTATGATAGGTAGTAATATCTAGAAATCCAGTCAACATTGCTATTCTAGGTTTCCCAAATAATAGAGAAACCAAGGAATTTTATGTGAGCTTTTGGAGAAAGAATTGGATCTGGGTTCAGATTCTTGTTTGTGTGAATCTCTTCCTTTTTTTTGGATGTGATCAATAGTTGGTTCCATAATGTAATAATAGTCCGTTGCTTGCTGCACATTTATTAAGTACTAAACATAGTATTATAAATATTTTACACACATTACCATCCATGGTCCATCTCCAGAACAATCTCTTGAAGTAGGTACAATCTTTAGAATTTAGAGACAAGAAGCTCAAGACTTGAGTAAGATTAGGTAATTCTCTTAAGGTGAGAAGCAGAACCTAGATTCCAACCCAGGGAGTCTTACCTCAAAATTCACACCCTCTATTACTGTGACACTGTTTCAGCTAAAGAATTTCTCAACTCTCTTCCAACAATAAATGTCACAGATTCTCTGAATATATTTTTCAATTCCATACTGATAGTGACCACCTTCAGGGGCATGAGTTCTAGAAGAGGGTCTCATCTGACTTAGTTTTTTCTTAACATATTTTAGTCTTATTTTTGGGGTCTAATGTGGTGCAGCTTAAGAAATCATATCATCCCCTTGATATTAAGGTGTGTTTAAAAGTACTTGTCACAGAATTCACATTTAGTATTTATATCAGTCTGTTAGGAGGTAAGAAACTGGTAGAGTAATTGCTACTGTCCTCATTATTCAGGAGCTTAGAGCATTAAAATATTTAGCTAGCATGACTAATTAATCAAATATTGATTGTATCCAAGACTAAAACCCTGATTTTCCTACTACAGTATTTTATGCTGCTAATGGGTTAGTAGGATAATCCACGTTTTCATCCTGAAGCAGAGGTAAGAACTTGGAGAAAGTCTCTGCTTTGACTTCTTAGTGAGGACTAGAGAGATCCCTCTTATTCAGCTTCTCAGATGCATGTGAGAACTTCTGCTGAAACCCTGTATGACAGAGTGCTATGGAGGTTAATTCATATTGGCCAGGTGGCTGGGTGCTGGATGAGATATGGCTCATGAAGCTGTGGAAAAGAGACACAGCAGTACTGAATGGGAGCTCTTGGGGAGTCTCACCAACAGAAGCCACACTGCTCTAGAGTGTCCTTGTGGGGGAATGTGGGCAGCACAGGCTCGGCAGGGTCTAAACCCAGTCTGGTTACTTTTTACCAATCACAAGGAGAAACTAGGTTATCGAATTCCACATGAGCAGATTTCTCTACAGCAGTTCTGACAGATTTGCTGACCCTAAGTAGGCCATTGCCATTTTGTGACACACTTTGTGCTTTCCTCCCACCAGGAGGGCTGGAGGCAAATCATGCCTTCCCACTAGACTCTAGCTCTGTTGTTTTGGAGCCACTTATTCTCCCTGGACCCCTTCCACTGCTCCAAGGCTGGTGGGTATTCATTCTGGATGTACCCTTACCTGGCAAGTGCCCCTTCATCCATCAAAAAAAGTGTATGTGGGGGGCACCCTGAGGACCTGCTCTCACAGAGTCTTTGTTAAGTATTTGCCAGGGTTCACACTGTAGCTTGGCGAAGCAGATTAGTGAGGATGATCCATCCCTGGTTCTGATCATACGCAAGGGGGTGGTGATGAATGTCCCCCTTATCCTGAGGTCATTTTCACCTCCAGCCCCATCCCATGTGTCCTGGAAGCTTTAGACTCAGAGGGTCTGATTTATTCTTGGCCGTAACCAGGAGGTCCTTGTGTAGATGCAGCTGGTGAATGTAATTTGGCCTTGAGCTCTGACAGTTTTGATCTCTACCATTTTTCTTTTCTACCCTGGACCCAGGAGGCAGCTCTCTGTTGACTAAATTCAGGCCAGAGGCAGGGACCAGGTGGCATTTCCCTTTTAGGGTTGGAAAACCTTGTCTTATCTTTGACAAAGTATTTATTTGCCAAAGCCTTAGACATTGAAATTACTGCCAATTTACTCTCACTGGCCTGGCCTGGAAGGGAAAGCCAGCCTCACTCACCCAGGGTTTTCTGCAGTGCTGTTATTTCTGCCTACGTCTTTCCTTAAATACAATTGTTAGTGATATTAAATAGTGATAGCTACTTATGCGAGACCCTTGTTTTGACATATTTTATACTTCCAAAGCACTGCCATGTTTCATATTTGGTTCTCAAATGCTTTTTGAATATACAGAGTTGTTAAATATTCTATTCTCACCCCCAAAACACTCCACATGCATAGCATTCAATGTCTCAAACATTTTTTAAGTTTTCATCACTTTCTTTTCGCCTTTTCAATTTTTCTCTCAGCGACTCAACTTTTGTGTTGGCTGTTTCCTCATGAATTATGAATTACCAAGTACCCAAATGATTTAAGTATCTTAACAATTGAAATTCATGTGAAACAAGGCAAAAATATATGCAGAAAAGGCCCAACCCCCATAAACCAGCTGAAAAGGACTAGATACATTAAAACCCAGATTTCTCTTTGGACAGAGTGTCTGTCCCACACTTGAAAGAGAAGAGAAGAGCACAACCTAAGAAACAAGATGAGTTGTTAAAAACACAGCTGAATTTTCTTAAAGCTACAGGGAAACAAAAGAGACAGTTCACCACAGAAGGCAGAGCCACCGCTGCTGGAAGAAATGCAGCATTTGAACATATTTTTGCTGCTATTGAAATGCTTATTCAGTTCTCAGGCACTGAAAAAACCAAGAAAATTCTCCGTTTTTTGAAATGTGTAATCGCAGAGGTTTGGGTTTCGTGGCAGCCTTAGGGGCATACACTTCCAGAACCATCTAAAGTAGCTTAAGGTCAGGAATCTGTTGAACATGGGTCTACAGAAAACAAAGCCACCAGCCAGCCCTGTGGGGAGGAAGAGATTTCATAGGCTTACATAAGTTCTAAGTCTTTGGCCGGGGCCTTCAGATGCTTGCTAACTCTCTTGCTAGCAGTCGTACTAGGTTCAGCACTGAGGTGCTCACATGCAGGGCTCAAAGAGAAAATCTAAAACAATAGGATTTAAATCTACTAAAAAGGACAGAGAAACACTAATAAAATAATCTGGTGACTGTGACTGGCATAATTGCAGCTTCTATCCCTCTCTTCTTTAAAAATTATGTTTATTATTTTTAAATTATGTGTTTGTGTGTCTACATGTGGATATATGCCCATGAGGGCAGGTGCTCATATAGCCCAGAAGAGGGCATCAGATCTCCTGGTGTTGGAGTTTACAGGTGGTTGTGACTCATTCAATGTAGGGCTAGGGATAAAACTCTGATCTTCTGCAAGAGCATTGTGCACTCTTAACTCCAGGGCCATTTCTCCCACCCCATGGCATGAATATCTCAAATGTTCTCTGATTGGAGAACCTCATTCATTCCTCATGTTGGTGTTCCCAGGGTTGTAATTTACATTTCGTGAATAACATGTTAATGAGAGGATGCTCTACTCCCCCCTTGAGTGTAGAGTCAAATGCAATATAATCTAAACCCCCAGGTTCCAAAAGGACCTTCTCTAACTTCCCTCCTTCCATGGACATCCTTGAGGCTCTCTTCTGGATAGATTTATCTAAGTACTGACTTTGGGGCTATCATATTGTAAATATGCTGGGAAATAGGATGTATTTGCTTTCTATATAATGTAAGAATGTAATATGGGCTTATGAAAACTTAAGATTGAATAAATTGAACTTTAAAACTTCTTGTAGAGGTTACTTTCCAGTGGAAGATGACTCAGACTACATTTGATGAAAGAATTTCAAGTATATTAAGACTCTTCCAAATGAGACTAAGAGGATTACTTGGAAGAAAAAGAAATGTGAAGTGTAAAGTCTTTGGCCTTTGGAATTGATATAGGTTTTAATTTATAGGAAATGACCATTTTCTTTAGATTTGAAAATGGGCAGATGATGCTGTGTTTATGTTTTGGAGTGATATTGCTGATACTGATTTCTTTAAGACATTGGGAGCTATGTGGACTAATGTAGGTGTGCATAATTTGGGATGTGTATTAGAGTAAAAAGAAAAAAATCTTAACCCAGGAAGAACATAGTCTTGGATTTAATTTAATTGATATAGTAATCAATTTTTCCTTATAATAATTCTGTGTACCAACCTACTCTAAAATTCAGTATATTTTGACAATAAGGATTTAAAATATTTTATTTATTATTTTTAATTTATGTATATGACTATATTGCCTGCATGTATGGAAGTAAATCTGTGTCTTGCAATGCTGAAGTCATAAATGGGCTTTGTATCCCCTTGAACTGGAGTTACAGATGGTTGTTAGCCACCATGTGGGTGCTCAGAATTGAACGCGGGTCCTCTGCAGGAGCAGTTAGTGTTCTTAACCACTGAGACATCTCTCCAATCCCTGACAACAAGGAGATTTATAGTGTAAACAGTTCACTTCTAGCCTGCAGGTCAGCTAAGACAGTTCTATTTCAAGCTCCTAATTGGCTAGTAGGCTTGGCTTCAGGTGCTTTGGGACTACCACATGCATTTCTATATTGTCCCTGAGTGAAGCAGCTGTTTCATTTTCATGATCAGTGTCAGGTGCTTAAGGGATAGCAAACAAGCCTGCTGCTTCTGAAAGCTTTTGTGTTGTACTAGACACTCGTTCAACCCACAGCCAGTAGTCAAACCCAACATCGGCGGAGCAGGGAAATATCCTCTGCTATTCTTGTGTACTAGCAGACCCTGCCACAAGAGGAAGTGGGCAACTGAAAACAGTATCTTATCAACTACAAAGAATATGCTTTTGTTTCATTTTTTGTCTTTCATTTTGCCTTTTATTAATTCAGAAGTTTGGTAAAAGATCTTCCCTAAAAAGGCTTCCGTAGGTCTCCAGAATTCAGTCCTGTTGACCATTTTCATCAGGACATATCCCACATTATTGACTTAGAATCATCCCGGTTTAACTTCGGCAATTTGCATTTTAACAATATTAGCAGATAAATTTGATGAGCTGTAAGATCAGTAGTAGATGGTTGTTTTAAGTGAGGAGCTCAGCACCTACTCAACAACAGTATTGATCTACTTAATTTATCATCTATCATTATCTTATTGAAACTCATGTATTTGGAGCTAGCTCTAGCTACATGAGAGTTCTCACAATTCTCTTGATCCATCTTGCAGCTTTGGACACTGTTCATGTTGCCCTCCCAAATGCTGTTCATTTATGCTCCCTGTGCTAGTTATTTATCTTGTTTTAACAACATACCTGAGGAGGAGAAGTTACTTCAGGAAGGAGGGTTTTTACTGTGGCTTACAATTAGGGTACAGTGCATCATGGCAGGATTCACATGGCTGCAGGAGCTGGAGGCAGCTGGTCACATTGTATTCATGGTCAGGAAGCAGAGAGTGATGGATGCTGGTTCTCAGTTAGCTTTCTTTTTTTATTTAGTCATGGACCTTAGCCCACTGACTGTTGACACCCACATTTAGGGTATGTCTTCCTACCTATATTAATCCAATTTAGAAACTCTCTCTCACTGACATGCCCAGAAACTTGTTTCCATGATGAATCTAAATCTCATTAAGTTGATAATCAAGACTATCATATTCCTCTTTAAATTATCCTCAACCTCAAATCATGGCTATTAAGGTCTCCTTCCAAGACTACCTTTTCAATTTATATTGTCTTACTTTGTCTTTCTGTAGTCTCAGGTTTTGCTTTTCATTAAAATTAACTGTACCTATATCTCTAGCCCCAGATTAAAAGTGCCTTGATGGGAACAGCATGCTGGACTCACTTCTGTGCTACTTCAGCTCATTGGGGAGTGTACCTTTCCTCATTTTCACAACTTAACTGGAGTTCCTTCCCCCTGGATGCTATCTCCACCAGTTTCTTTTCTCCAGGGCCCTGTCCACCCTCTGTCCCCTTGATCCTGCTGGTTTAAGAAACTGTAGGCAAAGTCTTTTGGTTTCTGAACTTTGCTTTTTCTGTCATCATACGCCCATACAGACCTCTCAATTGCTCTTTGATTTTCTCTATTCCAGCTCCTCTTCTGCTGTTTCCGTCTCTTCTGGCTCCTCACTTCACTAAGTGTATTGCAGCAGGAGATATAGATTTTTGCTTTTAAGCTTCTGGCTTTACTCTTCCCTTGAGAGCTTTCTCTATATTATTTTGAAAAACGTCCCACTGATCTCTTCCCCTTGAAAGAGGGGGAGGCCTTCTTGTTCTAGTTTTGATCATCGGTTTTAATCATATTTGAAAACTTCCTCCTGATATAACAGGGGGCATATTCTCATTGTGTATATATTTATGCCAGATCCTCCAAATCTCAAGCAATTAATTCTTGCTATTTCCTTAGTGTGACCTGACAAGGGAAGGGTTCTTTTTTATTTTGCATTTTACAACTTCTTTTGTACATATAATCCTTAGCAAATCTAAAGCCAGCTGCTGCTTCTGGTGAATACATCTCTGATTCTATCATGTCCCCAGTAGATTCTACATATTTGGCCTTCCAAGATCATTACAGGATAATTCCAGACCTTGCCATCGTGTACAGGTCAGACCCTTTTTCAGTAACACCCATTTTGCTATCAGCAGGAAAATATTTCCTTTGTTTCAACCCCTATCCCATTTTTCAGGGAAACAATTGTGAAAAGGCCTCAGGCTTTCCCAATTTTAGCAAAACTGTTCTTCAAACAAGGTAAACAATAATGTAACACAACTATAACTTTATTTTTTGTGACTGTCTCCAATAGTCCTTTTGGAAAGTATTTGGCAGGGGAAGATTTCCAGTTTCCTTAATCTTATGACATTTCTTACTCCCATCTTTGGTAATAGAGAGTGCTAAGGTCACTGAAGTTGCACAGACGTCTTGAACACAGAAATTAGAAGGTCAAGGCTAAAATGTTAAAGAGTGAGGATTTCATGTCACATTCTCTCCCTGTCTGCAGTTGGAGCTTGCTTCCAGCTTGGTGGTCAGCAGGAGGACAGGGTAAATGTTGGCTTAGTTCTATGTTCTGCTTTCTGTTGTTCCTTCTCCCCAGCTTCCAAACTAGTGCTAACTTTTCCAAGTTCAGAATGCCAAGAGAGGGTGGGAAGGTGAAAGGAAAAGTTTACATGAACTAGGACTGTCTTGAAGTGGTTGCTAACTGGCATGATGGCTGTTTACAACTTTTTCAGAGATTTGTGTCCTGAGAACCTTGCTCCTTGTTCTTCTGACTGAGGAGCATGCATTTGTATTGCATCTGTGAGTCGTAACATAGTCTCAGGAAATTCCGCATTGTTTCCTAGCTTTCTGCTGGAACCCCCTGACTCTGTCACATTAGGTAGCCAACTGGGAAAATCTCAAGGTGCCCTTGAAGCTGGTATTTTCTCACAAGTGACCCCATGTAGTAATGTCAGCCAATCCTGCTGGCTATTCATGCTTCTACAGGCTGCCTCGCTTTCTCAGGAACACACCATGGAAAAACATTTCAAATCACTAGCTAGCTATTCATCCATTGGTTAATTCAAATACAAAATAAAACTGGCATTCCTTTGAGGGTTATCTAGGACAAGGAAACAAAAACCAGGTCCTGTTAAGAAAACAGGTACAAGAAAACAAATCAAGGCTCAAGAAATACAACTCCTACTGTGATTTTGTTATGTATGAAGATTTTATTTCTACCATTGCCATCCCTCTACAAACACCTGGTGAAGCACACCCCAAAGCTTCTGGCTTCCCTTTGCCTCTCTCTAGTGGCCGAGCTGGCTTTATTTATTAAATAAGGTGCATTTGATTTTTCACAATGCTCTGTGAAATGGTGAATAGAGAAAGGACACAAAAATGTTCTGTATCCAAGAACAAGTCTTGATACATGGTTCTGAGCTCTTTATGCCAATCTACCACCTGCTACCAACTAGGTTCCCAGTCTCTGCCTCGTATTTCTGGCTCTTGGGATGTGTGAACAGATTTGTTGAGAACGCAGGGATCATCAAAACTATATAGTGTTTGGTATTTGGCACTTTATTCCTGATATAGCCACAAGAACCTTGTCTCTTCTGGTTAGATGATGACTATTCAAATTTTATTTCATTTTTTTCATTCAGAGAGTTTTGTCCACATCCAACCTCCTTCTAACCTTTAGTTATCTCACCTTTGTAAACCAGACTCCTCTAATTGCTTGGACTCCTTTCCTCTGGACACGAATTGTACTACAAATACATGTAGTCTATATACAGCCTCGTTCATCTTGTGCTCATTTCTTACCCGGCTTTGCTTTCAACAAGCATATGTGACATGAAATTTGATCTTTCTGAAGTTAATCTTTCCCTCACCTTCTTAGCAAAATCCCCTTATATCCAAGTACAATGGTTTAGAAGTCTAAGCCCTTTCACAACGGTTGCTGAGGATGCCTGACTGGCACCTACTTGTCCCTATTACTTTTTGCCTCTGTCTCTGGGTACTGCATTTCATAATACATACACAGCCCAGGTTTCTCTCTTATTCAGAGACAGCTGGTAGGACATGGGGTTTGTGCACTGCCCAGTCCAGGGCTGCTTTTCATGTTATATGATGTGAATGGCATTCTGTGGTGTCTATCAACAAGGCACTCCTCCTTTTTCCTGTACTGTTTTATCCCAAGGAAGTACAGAGTCTGTCTCTTTGATCCCCAAAGAACCAAAGTACAAGACTGGTTTGTGTATTAATAGAATAAGAAAAGTTAAGAATTGGTTGGCAGACATCATTTTATATAATTTTTCCTTTTATGTTGGGCCTCCCAACTGCTTGTGTTCTCTTAAGGTCTCCAGTTTTCTCCTATGGCCAGGGTCTCCATTATGTCAGACTCTCTGGTTCCTCCAGTGTTATAAAGAAGTAAAAAATCTGCTAGTAAATTAATACTATCTAATTATGTAAGTCATACAAACTAGACACCCCGTTTCTATATCTTCAAATTCTTCCTCTCCCTTCCCCTCTCTTTCTTCATTCCTTTCTTTCCTCCCTCCAATATCCTTCCTTTGGTCTTTTCTTTCTTCTGTGTATACCTATCTATTGATGCTACATGTCAGGTTTAATACGACGTTCAAATGTTCCATCTTGAGTAATCACACGATGTTCATGCCTTCAGTTAAGCTATATTGTAGCATGAAAGCAACAGAAATCATTTCAGATAATGGTAGTCAGTATGAAGAATAAAGTGGAAACAGGATAGAAAATGATCCTTGGGTCTGGAGAGATGGCTCAGCAGCTAAGCGCACTGGCTGCTCTTGTAGAGGACACAGGTTCAGATCCCAGAAACCACACAGCAGCTAACAACCATTCCTAACTTCAGTTCCTGGGGATTAGACACCCTCTTCTGGCCTCCACTAACACTGTATACACGTGGCGCACTTACATACAGGCAGGCAAAACACTCATACCCATAACAATTAATAAAGAAACCACGAAAACAATGATTCTCAACTTTAGCTTCATATTAGCATCACCTAAGAACCTGAAAAACCTGCCATCTTTATGGAGACCCCCAGTTTCTGATGTGATTTGCCAATAGGAGGGACATTGATAGATTTCATGGCTCCCTGAGAATTTATATTGTACCAGAGTGGGCATTAGAAATGAGGTGTGTGCACAGAAGAATGGCATAGGTTCTGCTTTAGGTAGGAGAGGTAGGGGGGATTTGCTGATCTAACAATGAGATAAAGTAGGAATGGTCCCAAGAAATAATGCTGGTCTCCCAAAAAACTGTAATCACTGCCTTTTCAAGAGTAAGCACACTGATTCGTAGGGACTGCACAGTTCCGAGTGTAAATTCTTTCAAACTACCAATGTGACAGTTGTAAATGGGCATTTGGGAACAGATAATGCTAACATGCTCCTGTGAGCTTGTGAGACCTGGCTTCAGACGCAACAAGCTAAATAGTATTTGGAGAGAAAGTGGGCTACGCAAAGGTCCTGCTGCCCTCGAAATTTTGTAAAGGGGTTCAATGTCTACTCAGCTCACCCACCAGACCTACAAACAACAGACAGGTTGCCTTTTCCCAAAGATAAGTTCTGTCTCCTCTCTAGAGTTTTAGAAATGGTTTCAGACTTCAAAGTGTCCCTTTTTGTTTTTTCTCTACCATTTTGGTTCTGCTACCCATAGCATCCTGTGTATTCCATTTTACCCAAACAGACTAGCTGTTCACCTCTATTGCCTAGCTCCTCTACAGACTCTTGACACTTTAAGTAATGACTTTGTGTTAGTCCTCCCTGGGTCTTCTCTGTGATAGTGAACAAAAATAAGAACAAGAAACAAACAGAAAAAGAAGTCCAGCAGAGACGGGAAACTTGCAAACTTCTTAAAAAGTATCCTGAGGTTGAAGTAGACAGACACCCTTTAATTCATTTGCTGAGCAAAATGGTTGTTCATTTTGGACATCTTGGGGTGACACCAAATCAAACAAGCATGCTCAGCAGTGAATGAAGAGTCTTGCACATTGTAAGACATAATCAGAAGTGTGGGGAATTACACTGAGCGGTTCTTCGATTGCATAATACGGACGATTTTTACTGTCAGGAAAAATGTTTCTCTCCACCCCTGAAAGCAGATAGAATGTCAAGCAGAAGTTGTAATTTGGTGATGTGATTTACATACAGATTAATCCATTATTAGTCTAAGCGAGAATTTTGATTCCGCAAGATGATATTTATCATTTGATTGCTTTGCTCACATAATGCAAGTGACTTTGTAACTTTAATTGTATTGCATGTTCTAGAAATATTGCCCATGATTACACCCTGTTTGAAATAATTAGGCGGTAATTAGCATTACAAGTTTCTTTTAAAAATACTATCATTAGAGAGATTGCTAAATGAATTACCTGGCACAGAGGACTCAATTTTCTTGGCATAAATATCTCTTTCCACAGAACGGGCAATGATTTTCAAAGGCATTCTTAGCCTATATTAGTTTGAAGTCACTACTGTGACAATTTACCATAGATTTAACAGCTTAACACAGCACTTTGGTCCCTATTTAGATACCTCCTGCCTACAGCTATTATCAAGGTATAAGTAGGGATGCATTATTTTTCTAGGAATCGTAGGAGATAATGCATTTTCTTGCCCATTGCAGCTATTGACAGACTTCCTTCCCATTGAAGGACTGAGTCTCAAAAATCCTTGCTGGTGATGTCACTTGTGTGGCCTGTTTGGTGACCCTCTCCATCTTCAAAGCCAGCAATGGCACCAGCAATGGGAAGTGGGATTCTTTTGGTGCTTCAGATTGCTCCTGCCCAGGAGCATTGGTTCCAGAGGTGAGATGGGGTGTGGGCATGAGTGGGCAATGGGAAGTGACGAGTTTTGGCTTCTCACAAAGTCTGAGCCATAAGGGTGCTTCATTCAGCACAGCATTCCTTCTCAAAAATGGCAGTAAGATGGAGTATTGACTAATGCCCTTCTCTAAAGGTATAAGTAAAAGCTTTGATCTTTGGGTGTATTGAGATGTTACAAAAGGCAGAAAATAGAGAATTCTTTTTTCTATTAGTTATTGGTTAATATTTTTGAAAGAGGGTATTTCATAATGAACTGTTAATTTTTGAAAGATTTGCTTGTATGGCAATTGATCATTGAGTTTTTACTAAACGAAAGCATCTGTTTAGTTGAGTGTTTGTCAGTTGCCAGTTAAATATAAGCTCATGAAAGCAGAGTTTGTGCCTGCCTTGTTTCCATACAGCCAAGAGAATGCCTGGCCTGGAGTGGTGCAGTAATTGTTTCTAGCCAGGTATGGTGGTGCACACCTTCAACCCCAGCATTTGGGAAGCAGAGACAGGAGGATCCGAGAGATGGAGGCCAGCCTGGTCTCCATAACAAGTTCCAATCCAGCTGGTGCTACAGGGATGTTCTCAACAACAATAACAATAACAACAACAACAACAACAACAACAACAACAACTTGTTCCCACTAACACTCATTGATTGAGTGGTGCAAGCTATTATCTCCTTAACTATAGGCATAGCAGTGCCAGGTAGTGTAGCACTGGACAGGAAGACCTAGTCCCTGGTCCCTGTGGTGGGGATAAAACTTAAAATGTGAGCAATGGTACATATGCAGTTTGACTTTTAATTTTAACTTAAAATATACTGTTGTCCATTAATATTTTGACATATCAAAGTATTTCCTCTGAGTTGGTTTTTATTGAGTGGATTTCTTCATTTTCTTTCTTTGCATAAACCATACACCAAATGCATCTTCTAGGACTATCATTTTTTGCTTCCCCTAAGTGGAGCAAGAACTCAACATTGAGGTTTTGCATACTATAGCCCAAGCCAAATCTGGCTCACCATCTGTTTTCATGCAGTCCTGAGCTAAAAATGGATTTTTACATTTTTAAATGGATGAAAAGTATTTTAAAAGGATAATATTTTGTGACAAGTAAAATTTATATGAAATTCAAATTTCGGTATCCACAAATAAACTTCAATGGAACACTGCCACATACAACCATTTAGGAGTCATCTCAGACTAACTCTTGTTACAATATCAGAGTTGAGTGGCCTTGACTGTGTGATCTGAAAAGACCAAAGGCCTGCAAAACCTACATTTACTCAGTAACTCTTTAGAGAAATGACCTGCTGACTCCTACTTGAGATATTTGAAAAATGAATCGAGTGTAGAAACATTGTGTATTTTCTTCTCCAATTATTTTCTTGGTGCTGTGTGTATATGGAGAAGGAGTATGGAGTGCAAGGCTGTGCTCTTTACCCTAGTACAGATTTGGTGACCCCAGCTTATGACATATTTCCAAAATCTCCACTGATTTTTCATGCCGTCATCAAGATTCACCGTCATTAGTTAGATTATGAAGTGATGCTACTGATTTCTGGTATTCGCTGACTTCTGGTGAGCAGTCACCTCCAATGGTAAAGGAACCGTGCACTGCACTGTGTTATAGAGCAGCTTATGAATCACGGATCAGTGAGGCTGCTTTTTGTCTTACGGAAGAAAGTAGAGATCTGGTTACTGTCCTGAACCAGTCACCTACAAGTTGGTTATGATATTTAATTCAAATTAAACATAAACATACAATGTCATATTTAATTAGAACCCCATGATGAGGTGTACCTAGAATTTTGAATTTTTTACATTATTAATGTGGATATCATGTTGCAGGAGTTTTATGTCTAAGTTGACAGGCTTTTGCCTATTGTAGTGGTAGCTGTCTCCTACTCTGCCTCATGGCCACCCCAGACTTCTTAGTAAGAACATCTAAAAAGGGACCAATAATTTTTAAAAATATATTAAAATTTTTTTTAGAAGAAGCATTTCATTACAGCTTTAATATATTCAATAACAGTTTCCAGAGCAAAGATACATCTCTTTCAAAAGTGGCTATAAAATTTTTAGGTTCGCTGTTGAATTAATACAGTTATACAATATTGAACTCAGTACAAGCCGTGTAAGACATAAAATTGAATTTTTTAACCTTTAAAAAAGATCTGCATTTCATTTTAAAATATACTGTTTCTTACAGAAAGTCTCATTGTTTTTTCTAATAATGCTGAGATATTGGCACATGTGACTCTAATCTGAATGCATCTGATTATTACTAGTCATAATCAGTTACATTTGGATCCTTGGCACCTGTGTATGTCTATAAAGTCATCGGGTAGATTTCAATGGTAATGTTTATCACCTCTACTAATTAACATGATATAAATTTTTATGTTTCCTCCTCAAATATAATACATTTTTTAAAATTTGTCGATTTTTTTTGATGTGTGTGTATATCACACAGAACATCCCAAACCATCTTATTCAACTATACACCCACTTTCCAGATGGCACCCTCCCATAGCCTCCCTCCCCCAACTAGAGCCCTTATACTCTGATATCCCTGCTACTGTCCACTGTGTTGTCGGCACCCCCAGCCGTTCCTCACTGCTTGTCCATCTGGCGAAACTAGAGGTCTTTGTTTTAGGAAGGTCAGCTGTTCCTCATCTAGCAGCAATCGGTTGTCAATATTCCTTTAGATAAGGTTGGGGTCTGTAAAGCCTGGGACCAATAATTTTATCTGGCACCTGATCGACTGGTATATCAAAGTGTAGTGTAACTGGAGAAACCCAAGAGGAGCTGACAATGGAGTACAAAAGTGACTCAAGGATCAGATCTTGACAACTACTACTTTTATGGGAGCAGGAAGAAAGCAAGCACATGCTGCCTAGGTCTGGACAACACAAGTCGCCACTTCATGAGGTCATGGAGTGGAGGCGCTGCTGCTAGTTGATCCATAGCTCTTAGCTGAGGTCACTCCCCATGTTTCCTCCAAGAACTGCAAATCCAAGAACCACAAACCATCCTGGAACAAAGAGCCCAGCTGGACACCAGCGTCAACCCCAGTACCAGGCTGCATAGGGAAGAGAATGAAGAGAAAGCTCAAAGGCGTGCTTCATCGGTGCTTTAATAAAACTGCAAAACTGCCAAAACAGAATACAGACTTCCTTGCCAGTGTTCTTAGAATTCTCATTTGATTTTCATGCAAACTTCTGTTTTCCAACTAAATACCAAGATGAAATGTGCTATTGTGCCCCCCCAACTCTTTTTGGAGCCAGTCAGTATTTACAGTTCCTTTCTGCTTCCACAGAGAGAATGCTCCCCTCCAGTTTTTGATTAAGGAGAGAATAGCATAAAACCTCCCTCCTTTAATATTTTAAAAATATGCTCAGTCATATGCTTTTTGTATTCCCTTAATCCAACAGTCTTGTTCCTGAATAGTAATTTCAATTTATTAAAATAAAGGGCAATCATTGCCAAGTGACAAAAAACTTAAAAAGTTCCATCCTAGCTGATAATATATGTTTAAAACAAGGTTGAATTGGATTTGGTACTGCTTACGTTTAGAAACCTTGTCTTTTCATATTTCAATGGTTCCTTTAGCCCTGAAACGTCATCTCTTCTGTGAATAACCAACTCATTTTTATGTTATATGGTCCTCAGATTCCAGGATATAAGGCAACCTCTATCCATCTTTTCTAATTTGCCTCAGTAGATACAATATGAAGAAAGCATAGTATTAAGGAAAGATCTTTCTTTTCTTTCTAGTCTCTCTCTCTCCGGAGCCAAGTTAAAATGGAATACAGTCATTAAAAGGTTATCTAGTGTAACAAGCTCCCCGCCAAAGGCAGAGCAGAAGGCTCTATTCCTCTGTGAGTTGTTTTATGAAGTAGCTCATGGCTGACAATCAGTGAACTAAATCCTTCGACAAGGAGAGATTTACAAGGACTTGTCTACAGAGACAAAATGTTTTTACAGACTTGAACAGAGCTAGGATCAGGGATTAGCAGCCCTCTACATAAATACAGCTTGTGGCTTCAGGATTCCACAGCTGGGAGCGTTCAATAGACACTCAGTGTAAACATGCTTATAGACCTGAGCTCTAAATACTGAGCAGGCTGCAGAAAGGATCTGTGTGGTTTCCAGGCTGTATGGGTGAGTCAGAAAGGGTTTTTTTTCTGGACACAAACCCCAGCCCGGAGCTCTTCTTCCTGATCTGGGAAACTATAGTGCATGAACTGTAGCCCTTTTCTGTCTCATGTTCTTTCTACTGAAGACAGGGCTCTTCAGCTTTACACTCCAGCCTCCTATCTACTGGCTCTCCGCTGGACATTGTCATTGTGAATGATGTCTCTTGGCAAGATTGTTAGGTATAAAGAGTGGTGATAATGTTGCATTATGCCCATGAATATTTAATAATACATCTCTTCATATTCAAGTGTTA
The DNA here is from genome assembly GCF_000622305.1 of Nannospalax galili. Classification (NCBI taxonomy): domain Eukaryota; kingdom Metazoa; phylum Chordata; class Mammalia; order Rodentia; family Spalacidae; genus Nannospalax; species Nannospalax galili. Next base: position 2,905,647 of record NW_008355275.1, read on the forward strand.
ATTTGGTCAGGACCAAATGAAAAAACGATAATCAGAAATAAATTATACAGATACTTAAGGGCATGGAAAAACACAGTTTTGTAGGAGTGGTAGAAATCATTGAATCCACCTCTATCTTCTTTTTGCTCTTACAAGAGAAAACTAAGCTCTAAAGAGGTAAGATATTTATTCATGGTCACAAGGATGGTTTGGTCTTTGTGGGGGCTACAGCCTGAAGGAATAAATGACCACAGTGTCCAAATATAGTAGTGATAAGCATGAGCTTTGGAGCCAGAGTTCCTGGGTTTGAATCCCACCCCTATGATTCACCGGGTGTACAGCCTTGGGAAATGTGCCTAGCTTTCTGTGTCTCAGTGTCTGCCTGAGCAAGTGGAAATGAGACAGAGGTGATGCTTCATGGGCTACTTCACTTATGGAATTGGCAACTATATGGGACCCATATACAGCAACAGTTGGAAGGTAGTAAGTGCTCAGGGAATGTTAGCTGTGCTGTTGCTGTTAGTCCACACTAGGACTCCTGTTTGGCTGATGCCCGTTAGTCCACCACTAGGAATCCTGCTTGGCTGATGCCCCACAACTTAGTGGGGAGTCAGAACAAATACAGAAAAATAAAGAGGAGAAAGAAATAATCCCCATTCATAAATTTCCATCCGAGCAATTGAAGTGAGTGTGTGTACAGATGTCATGTATATGCTTCCTATTGTGTGTGTATCACTTTTGTAAAGTTACTAATTAATGCTGTCCAGGTGGTTCCAGAATTAAGTAGGCATCAACTCATCAGTCTATTTGATTTGCATTCATTCAGTATTACAATTTAAGTCCACATGTAACCTTATGGGGCACAAATGGTGATGTGTATATTATAGCATAGGTGGGGATGACACTTCCTCTTTAAAACCATCTTGATTCATAAAGCAGAGAGTTGCTTCATTCTGTCTGTGAGCTCAACATCAAACCCATATGGTAGGTTTGAAGCATGAACTTACAAACACAGTTACTGAACATTTTTCTGGGAATAGTATGACACTGGTTGAGTAAATACACCCAATCAATACAAAGTATATACCAGTGGTATGTACCAGCATCACATTGTTCTTAAGAGCTTTTAACACAAAGTCTGGCAGAAAGCAGGAATTAGAGGAAACTTGGTAACAGCTCTGTTAATAATCCCTAAAACTGAAAGAAACCTACTGACCACTGTGAAAAAAAAAATAGAAAAACAAATTGCAGTTTATTTATACAATAGCTTACATGGCATTAAAAATGAATGAATTGGGTCTAGAGAGATGGCTCAGTGGTTAAGAGCACCAACTGCTCTTGCGGAGGACCCAGGTTCAATTCTAAGCACCCACACGGCAGCTATGAACCATGCTTAACTCCAGTTCCAGGGGAATCCAAAGCCCTCTTCTGACCTCCACAGCATTGCACGACATGGGTGCACTCACATACATGCAGGCAATACACGCATACACATAAACTAAAAATAATAAATAAAATATTAAAAAAATGAATGAGTTACAGCAATTTGTGACAACTTGAGTGAATGTTGGTGACACAGTTTTGAGTTAAACCCCAAATTTTAGAAGATATTGCACAGTATAGTATTCTTCTTATAACCTTTAAAAATGAAATAACTAAGCAGCATATTATTTAAGAGCATATATGAATGCAATAAACTCCTTATATAGAATACATTAATGCATTCATTTCTATGTAATAAATGAATAAATAAAATACGGGGTCATGTACTGCCCAAAGGCAATATTGCAATATGACAGATCTATGATTGATATACTTCAGGTCTAAAGGAATAAACAGAAGAATTTCAAAAAGAAAAATCTCAGAGTTGCTGTTTTGCAGGAAACAAGATTCATCATACAAAGTATGTATAGCTGAAAAACTAAATGTATGGCTTGGGGAATTGGAAACTGTTATTTAATGTTTTTGGGTATGGTTATTTGATAGCATTTGTCTTCTGTGCCTTTTTATACTGTGATTGCTGGACAAGACATTGCTATTTGTATTTGAGTCCATGGGGGTATGAGATAGCCGTTATAGGGCTGGGTTAAAAGAAATAAAATCTGGGCACATTTCCACGGCTCTCCAGTCCTGCCAAGCTCAAAGAAGAAAAAAGGCAGCAGATTCTGAGCGCTCATCCTTCAAATATGTGGAAAAGCCATACTCAGTCTTTCTTCGATCATTGGCTTTGCTTTCATCTCTGCTGTTTGTTTCTTTCCTTTAGTGAGTAAAGAGAGGGCGAGTCCCAAAGCAAGGACAGGCTGGGAGAAGACAGAGCTCAGCTACGTGCCATCAGAAAACAGCGCGGCATGTTTGAAGCATGTGTCTGAGTTTCTGTGCTCCCTAAATGCCTGACCTTTGTTGACTTTCAAGTAGAATGGCTGTTGCTGAATAATAAGAAAGAGTAGGCTTGCATATCCTAAAGTGCAATGGTGGGCTCACAGGAAGCACGAGAAGTCACGGGCTTTCTCTTTTCTCTTTATCTTTTATGATGACAGTCAAGATACACTTGTGAAATAAACTGGAGTTCTGAACCCTATCCCAGGGTTTGACTTGACTTTTTCAATTTGCAAAACTTTCTCCTTTATGTATGGTAGGGAGAAATTTGAGTGAATTTTCTCTGTCACGGATAAAATCATCCTTCAAAGGGAGCCAGAGATTAGTAATAGCACCCTCTCTGGCACACAGGGCAGTGAACGTGGGCTGCAAGGGGTGTGACCAGTAGAGCAGTCAGAAGGAGTCCATTATTGGTCTCCTCTTTGGAAATATTGTATTTTATTTCAGCTCATCCAAAGTTTGCCTTCACTCAATAGTATTACTTTAGTTGTTTTAACAGATGCTTTTGTTCCTCTGCCAAATTATCTAAGGAAAACAAAGGCTTTGGAAAAGGTTTATCCCAAGACTTATGGTATCCTTGAAGCGCCTCAGTCTTGATACCAGTGTCCTCCTGATCCTACTTACAGAATTATAGAGTTAGGCATTATTGGAAGGAAGCAGGATTTTCTTTCTTCCTCTATTAGGTTGTTTCAATCACATAGAAACTAAAATTTTAAAGACTTTATCAGATTAATAAATTGTTTAGTCTTTATTTGACAAGACTTGAGATCAAACCAGAAACAAGTAACCAGTATTCAATGACTAATTATTACTTTGATGTATAGATGAGGTTAGATATAAAATGTTATAATATGTAGATACTTTTTAGCATATGATGCATATTTTCCAAAGCAGTGTGAAATTTGGATTTTGGAATGAAGAAAAGTTAATATAAATGAAAACACACAAAAGTATTAAGTGATTGAGCAACCACAATAAGGATTTATGATGAATATGTGCTTGAATAAATATATTATCCAATATCTTCACATAGATGTAACTGGTGAAAGAAAGGAGCCAGGGGCTCCTCCAAAGTCTATGTGACCCCTGAGGAACATATCCTCAAATGACCTTAAAAGTAAAAATAAATTGATTTATTTGGGCCAACAGTATGGTCTTAAACACCCCAAAGGAAAGTATAACCAAAGATTAAAGTGACCAGTATATTTCTTTAAGAGTTCAAGGGATTACACTTCCCAGACATTAGGCTTAAGTCCATATAGAATGTTGTTTAGACAATTATTTCTCATTGATGATTTTGTTTCTAAGCAGAAAGCGCTGCTCAGATGTAAAGACTTCAAATCTTTGTCTGCAATACTGTAGTGCCCACCTGTACCTAAGGGAGACAACCCACTATTGTTCTAAAATGATGGATAAATTTGTTTTCTCCCCCTACCTAGAAGCATTTGAGAGGAAACTGACACTGATTCTAGCCATTCCAACAACTATCAGCCTTGGCAGACAAAAGAAAAATGAGGAGGAACCCAATAGAGGGATGCTTTTGGAAGCTCTTGTCAAGAAATTCCAATGGACTCTGATATGAACATTTGAAATTTGCCCTGTTCTGACTTTTTTCTGGTTCCCTGTCTAGAGCTTGTAATGCTAACTACTCTTGCCTTTACTTCTTCACATCTTCTTTTCACCAATCAAGGACTTTCTTTTCAGCCTACAGATAAGAGTTATGCAATGTGGGAGTCTTTTAGATAGACCCACTGAAGGGGTACCCCAATTGCCTCACCCTGCATCCCTGTTCAGCATGGAAAAAGCCAGAGCATCCTGCATCTTGATTCCCTATTGGCAATTTGGGTAACCTCTTCAGGGAATGGTGTGATAAGAATAGGAGGTAGAAGCTGGCTAGGCAGTTAGGGTAAAAAGACCCCAAACAAAATTAGCCAGTTTCTTGACTAAAAATCAAAATGTCTTTGGGCCTCTTAGCAACATACTCTGTTCTAAAGGCCAAAAATGTTGAAAGTATTTGAAGCTTTTATCTAATCCCTAAAAGATTTTAGGGTTACCTTTTCAGAGGGGAAAATGTTAGAGTAGCAAAAAGCTCCATAAAAAGAAAGAAGAAAGAAAGAAAAGAAAGAAAGAGTACATGAAGTACCCAGAAAAGTGTTGGGGAGCTATGGGAGGTGTTGAAGGGTAGGGAGTGGGCATGGATCTGATCAAAACACCTTATATGTATGTATGAAATTCTCAATAAAATTTTTTTAAAAACAACAAAAAACCCCAAAATTTATTATCTAAGCACTGTACTAAAACTGAAAATCTTCCCCCTTCCCATTTCTTTTTTTAAAAATACTTTATTTATTATTTTTAATTTATGCATATGAATGTATTGCCTGCATGTGTGTAAGTGCACCTGTACTGTGAAATGCTCCCAGACATCAGAAGAGAGGTTCGTCGGATACCCTGGAACTGGAGTTATGGATGGTTGTTAGCCACCATGTGGGTATTGGTAATGGAATCCGAGTCCTCTGCAAGAGCAGCCAGTGCTCTAAAGCACTGAGCCATCTCTCCAGCCCCTCCCCCTATTTCTTATCACATATGTCCTTATTATTAAATTGACCACCTAGGAAAAAGAAATAAAATGACATACCAAAGTTTCTATTTCTTTGTATTTTTAGAATCATTGTAATCACCTATCACCTTTCTTCTGAGTTCCAGAATAGTATACTCCATTTAAATATTGTAAAGATATTTAAGAAGTGTCTTGAGTTTAATGTGCTCAATGTAGAACTGTGTTCTTTATTCCAGTAAATGACACAATAAACTACAGTAAGCTATTCAGTAAATAAAGTTTCTGAAGTTCCAAGTCAGACACTATTTTTTGTTTTTCCCTTTTCCTTCACCCTATCTTATATCTCATAGAAAGCACGGACAGGGCCTGTCCACTTCTCTTCATATTCTATTATTGCCACCCATGTCTGAGATTTCTTTCTTCCTAGACCATAGCTTGACTTGTATTTTGGCTGTTCATCTCCCATTCTCCTCAAAGCTAGGGTAGATTTTAAGAGTGTGTATCAGTTTATGTTGGATACTTGCTCAAAGCTCTCCACCAGCATCCGTTGTGGTTAGACATAATACATAATCACTGTTATTTTTAGGGTGAGAAGTACTCCTCCCCTCAAAGGCTTATGTGTTGAAGCCTTGATTCTTAGCTGGTAGATTCAGCACTGAAAAGTACCTAGATCATGAGGGCTCTGGTGACATCACTGATGGATTCCTAATTTGATAACGTTATGGGGGAGTGATGAGAAGTAGAAGGCTGGGCTTGGTTGTAGGAAGTAAGTCTCTGGGGACCTGCTTTGGATGGGTATGTCTGCTCTGCAAGTCCTTCCTCTTCCTCTCTATTCATAGCCACTATGAGATAAACAACTTGGTACTGCCACACACTCTTGCTGTGATCTTCTTTACCACTCTCCAGAAACAATGGATCCAGCTGCTCATGGGCTAAAACCCAGAGCCTTTCCTTTAGTTTTTTTCCTCAGGTATTTTGCCACAATGACAAAAAGCTTTCTAAGATGATCCCCTTTCCCAGAGGACAAAGACCTGTCCAATCAGTGCCATAGTCCCTTCTGTATCCTTCTCCCCATCCCTCACCCTTGTTTGTTGTGCTTCAATGTCAGTGGCTTTATTTCTGCTTCCTGGAAGCAGAAATAAATGTGTCTGTCTGACAGAGCATTCACTGCTTATTTTGCTGAGACACAATGCTTCTAGATCTTTCTATAGCCGAGTCCTTTCAATCATTCAGGGCTGTGTTCAAATGTCAGTTCCTCAGTGTGCCCTTTATGGTTAACCTATTTAAAGTAGCCTGTGTCCAAGGCTACACTTAGAGCATCGTAGAGTTTTAGTTATATTCTCTTAGCTGTTACTGCCTCCTAAATTCTGTGTCCATTTATCTGCAGACTACAGTGTAAGCTTCATCAGCAGAGGAGCATTCTCGTCATTGCTGTTCTATCTCCTGAACCTACTTCAGTGAAAATCAAGTTTTTGTGGATATTTGGAAAGCACTTCTCTGAGTTCAAGTGATCCTCATAATAACCCTCTGGGTAGACACTGTTATTGATTCTTTCAAGGGTTGATATCTTAATATTGTGTGTCTTTAGGGCCTTTTGGCAGATCCATAATACATATCTTTTTTGAAAGAATGCACTCTTCTCATTTTATAGATAAGAAGCCCTCAGTGTTCATAGAGGCCAAGTAACTTTTTACAGTGCTGTGGAGCATGTAAATAGGACTTTGGTCACACATACATGTCTTTTAAAAGCATTTAATTTCTCCCAGTTTTGTTGAAGTATAATTGACAGAACCCATATGTATTTAAGTTATACAATATAATGCTTTGCTATAAGTGTTCTTGTGAAGTGATTTAGTTTCTTGGTCCCCAGCTATTTGCATTCTATCTTCTTTGTTTTCTACTGGAAGTTTCTATGGTAAGAAACTCTAGATTGAAAATAATAGATGGCGCAGTTTTGAGAATGGTACCTGCTCCATCCCATAGTAACTTATGAAGAAGATGATACTTATGTAGGTGTCAACAATTAAGTCAGGCTTTTCTTTCCTTCTAAACACAATTCTATTATGAGTTCCATTCATGTCTGAGTAAAAAATCGCTGTCATAAGAAGGCTAAAAATGTAACTTTGAAACATTTCCTATTTCCTTTGCCCACTAATCTCTTCTTTATTTCTCTCTGACTAGCCAAACTCTATTGATTTTTGAATACTAAATAGCAAGTTTCTTTGAGTGCAAGACTGTCTTGGAGGTGATATTGAATAGTAATTATCCAGGAAGTTTGTGTTTAAGATTAAGCTCAAACCAGACTCTACAGCTTGCTAGTCCTGTGATCCTGGAAAAGTCTTTAATTCTCATGTTTCTCATACGTCAAACAGATATAAAAATAGTATCTACTTCCTATGATTGTTAGAAAAAAATAACCAATGTAGTCCATAATAAGTATCTACTTTAGCATGTAGCCTTCAAACAATACCGAAGTACAGAACCGGGCGCATACTAGACTAAAAATTAACTAAGTCCAGGAAGTGTCTTCTAGACAGTTCACAGATCTTAAGAGGTTTATCTTTTTCATCATTTTTCACTAAGAATCAAGAAATTCAGACTGCTTCTCCCAATACTTGTCATTCATTGTTTAACCAAACCTGATTTCTGGAGCTGCTGCACAGAATTTTAAAATGTACACTTAACCCCCAAATTATTGTTAACATGGGAAAGTGTATATTGTTGGTGAGGTTCTGCTCACTGCTTGCATTTTAAATTGCCAAATTCATATTTACAAAGTTCTGTGACACTCCTTGTAAAACCTAGTCTTTCCCTGCCACTTAGGTCAAATTCCCCACTGTTAGTCCCTCTGCAGACCATCTTGCTCTTAATCCAAGCATGCTCTCTTATCTTGTTTCCCTGGTTGATGGGAACCTACCATTTTTCAATATTGCCTTTAAGCAGAGAAATTCAAAGGTGCATATGGATTTCTGGAGTCAGGAGGATAAGAGCCATCTGTCATCTCCTTTTGGGCTTGCTGCTGCTGAAGGGGGATCCCAGCGTGTTTTCTGTTTGCTAATTATAAGGGAGGTGATGGGGGAGTATTTAGGAAGGAATGAAGTCATCATTTCATGGGCACATGTAGTTCACACAGATAGAGACTACGTTTTCCAAGTTATCAGTTTTAAGACTGCATTTGAATAAAGCAGAGGTAGTAAGATGGCCCTAATCTTGTCAGAAGAAAGCATGATTTTGCTGTCTATGATATTCTTCTAAGCAAAAAGACACAAACATGGACAACATAAATGAATCAAAGTGAGTGGTCCAGAGTATAAATCTGTTTTGTGAATTAATCTCCTCTTCTTATCAGTTATTTTACAGTGGCTATTAGGTCCAGAATTCAAAGACTGTTTTGGAAGAAATCTTCTTCCAGTTGGATCATAGAGGAGCATTAGATATCAGAAAAATGATATTGTGTTTGAAAAATGTGAATAGTTGGAAAAATGATATGAACAGACAAATTCCAAAAAGGAGAAATAAAGATGACTAATGCATGCGTAAAATGCTCAATATTATTAGCTACTCAGAAGTGCAAATCAAAAGTGCGATGAGCTACTATCTCATTTAAGTAGAATGGCTATTTTAAAAATAACAAATTTTGGTGAGGGGCTATTGTTTCTCTGAGATAGAAGATGAATGCTTTGAAAATTGCTGATGAAATGAGTTCAGGAAAATTGTCATTGAATTAGATACAGACCATTCAGAGGAACAGAAAAAATAATAAAAATGGGAAGGATGCTGTGCTCTGCTTGTTTACAGTGCTTTCAAGCTGTGGAAGGGCATATGGTTTGACCAAACAAAGTCACCTGTGTCCATTTGTAGTTCATTGCTACAAGAATGTTACTGCAGACAAGTGAGGTCCACATGCTGGGCTGAGATTGTCTGATGAGGCCTGTTCTGGTTTCCTAGCTTTTCATCTCCAGACTTGTCTTGCTGTCCCACCTCAACTTATGCTCCATCCATTCCACTGCTCATTTGTCTTGCTTTTCTCATTGGACGGATGTTTGACTGACTTCTTTCTGTCTTTATTTTTTTATTGCAGTTTTTGAGAAAGGGACTTTGTGTAACCCTGGCTGGCCTGCAACTCACTATGTAGACAAGGTTAGCCTCAAACTCATAGAGATCCACCTGCATCAGCCTCCCCAGTGCTGGACTTAAAGGTGTGTGCCACCTCACCTGGCTGGTGTCTAACTTCTTAGCTCTTCCTTTAGTAGTGTCGCATGGCTTGATTGTCAAGTGCCTTCTGATCTCAGTGGTTTATTTTTCAAACTATTTTTGGTGGAGTTGTAGTTTTCAGATGTTCAATAAGTGCTTGCTCTTTAAGAATTTGAAAATATATTGTCAAATATAATTATTTTGGCTGACACAAGGTTGAGAAAGAAAGTGGGGTCAGAGGTGGTTCCTTGGCTCTTTCTCATCCTCAGGTACAGAAGCATCTCTTTCTCTGGCAGGATTCCAGGCATTTGGTGAATACCCATTACCCCTGCTACGAGCCTTTGCCCAAACTCCTGAGTGTCAAGAGGAAAGGATTCCTGCCTTGGGTCTATGCTACCACTGGTTAGAGTATAAGGAAAACTGTGAGGGTATAAGGACAAGTGTGTGCCATTCCTTGAGTTTTAGCATTTCAGTGAGCGTAACCCTGCTTTCAATGTTAATATTTGTTTTGAAGATTCTTTCCATTAAATTTTATTGAGTGCTATGGCTGTGGTTCTGACCACACTGACTCCCTTTCACTTTAGCTCCAAGGCTGCAGGAACTACACCTGTAGTTGGCAGCTTCTGAAATGCCTGGCAATGATTCCTACCTGCCGGTATTGACGGTCTTGCCCAATCCTTCTTAAATGTGGGCTGGACCTGGTTATTTTTAATGAAATTATTATTATTATTATTATTATTATTATTTGTATTTTTGAGATAGGGTCTCACTATTTAGCCTGGGCTGTCCTGGAATTCATTATGTAGACTAGGTTGACCTCATATTTAAAGAGGTATGCCTGCCTCTGCCTCCCAAGTGCTGAGACTAAAGGTGTGCATCCCTACATCTGGCTATTTTTAATGAATTTAGAATATTAAATAAAAGATGAGAGGATGTCTCTTCTGGGAATGGGTTGCAGAAGGATGTGAAATCAGTCTTGATAGCATTCTGTTTCCCTCTTCATGCTCTGATGAAGTTAGCTCCTATGTTATAGGCTGCCATGGAGAAATACTCATGACAGAGAGCCATAGGAAGCCATTAGCAGCTCAGAAAGAGATTCAGCTTTCAGCCCATGAAGAACCGAATCCTGCAATACGAGGGATCATGGAAGTGAACCTGTCCCCAGTCAACTGTTGGGATACTTCAGCCTTTCAGGAGACCAGAACTAGAGCTGTGGTCACATTCCAGAGTCAGAGAACCATGATATAACTGCTGTTGCTTTCAGCCACTAAGCTTTGAAGAAAATTGTTACATAGCAGCAAACAACGTGCAGTATCTGATCAGTCAGAGCGTCAGTTTCAACCACTGCCTTGTGCCCTTCTCTGTTGGCTTGGAGGAGCTGATCAAGTCACCAATGCCACCCACAGAATTCAGTTAAGATACCCTAGAACTGTGTGCTTTTGTCCAGTTTGGCTTATCTCATTATTTATATGCAGAATTCCATCTGGTTCTATTAATCTTTCATTAAAGTATCTAACATAATTTTAAATGATTGTTTGGCAAAGAATAAGTGTCTGTGAGATGCCCAACCCTGAACGACACATTTACAATGGAACCTCCACACCTAAGGCTCATGGAACATAGTGGAACAAGGAGTAGAGAGAATACTAATGCATCTCTCAATTCCCGCCAGTGAAACTTCCTCATACAACAGAGGAATAATGTGCTATTAACACAGATGGCCACATCTGGTCAGAGTGTAGTGAATAAGAGACTGCAGAGTGCGTTTCCCTAGGTGGGACTTTTATATTAAACCTCACCCACCAAGGACCCAGGGACCATTGTGGAAAAGGGGTTAGAAAAGAACCAAGGATGGTGGATGACCACAAGGTAACAGAGTTTTCCAGACTTCTTGGAACTTATACAAGACCTATGCAAACATCCCAGACAAAAACCTAGCATAGAACTGGGGAAATGGGCAGGAGGCTCCAACCTTAGACGAGGAACTATTGGCATCTGATCACTGCTGGCCTTCTTTAAGGGAGTGGTGCTAGACAGGCTGACCAGTATCCAGTGGATGAACTCACACTGAGGAACATCTAGGTGCAAAACTTGACTAGATAGACCTTAACATATGTGACAGAATTCACAAAATATGGTGGTGCTGGGCTCTCGAAGGATGAAGTTAAGGGGGGAGGGTCTAAGTATGGTTAAGATGTATGAAACACACAAAAATTCAACAACAATACATATTTTAAAAATAAAATGATTACTTGGGGGAAAAAAAACCACTTCACTCTTCTTCCTTCTGCAGGGCACTGCGTGTATCCAAGCCAGACAGAAGCTTGTGATTTTTCCTTTCCTCTCTGCAATATTGGGGTTGCTCCCTTCATTTGGGGACTTAAGCATTTCTTGGCCGTCCACAGAGTGGGCACATACAAGGAAGGATGTCAATGTGGACTTTACTGTAATGAGCTGTTCATCAAAAGTCCCACAGAGAGAATTGGCATTCTAGTATTAGAGACAGTTTAACTATTTATTTATTTTGTGATTTTTCCTTTCCTCTCTGCAATATTGGGGTTGCTCCCTTCATTTGGGGACTTAAGCATTTCTTGGCCGTCCACAGAGTGGGCACATACAAGGAAGGATGTCAATGTGGACTTTACTGTAATGAGCTGTTCATCAAAAGTCCCACAGAGAGAATTGGCATTCTAGTATTAGAGACAGTTTAACTATTTATTTATTTCAGATCCTTTAGGTTTCATCATGGTAACAAAGCACACCTTGAGTGAATCATCTACTGAAATGCATTATTCTGATTCTCTGTTGAAAATGTCTTCACAAGACCCAGTTTAAAATTATTCCTTAAACTTTGATATAAAAAGTGGTCATAAATAGAATGACTGCATCTCTAAGCTTTTGTAAAAGTGGTATAAATGATACCACTAGTTTTGTTGTTGCTCAGTGTACTTTTGTTAGACTCCTCTCACTTGAGAGCTAGATCTAGTTTCCTGGCAATCGGAGTGTGCATTCTTCTTTCTTATAAACAGGAGGGATCACTTAGCACAGTGACTTTCTCATTTTGTCTTGGCTCCTGGAAAACAGCTTTCTATGATCAGTGGCCTAGCTTCTCTCAGCTCTAGTTGCTGCTGTATCTCTTTTCATTTCTGTTTTATTACTTGGTGGTTGTTTAATTTTCTTTTAGCTTTTTGTATTGTTTTGGTGTCTTTGTGTTTTAAAATAAAATGTAAGATTATACAATTATTAGTCAAATACTTAGAGAAGGCTTTATTAATTTAAATAAATAATTTTTAAAATTTTTTCATGATGGAAGTGATTATAGTTGATTAGAATTTTTCCTTTTATACTTTTGTAATGTAATAGGTATGTATGCCTTATCTGTTTTGATCCATGATGAATAAAATCTTACAAATGGGATGAAGACATGAGAATCTGCAGCCCTGGGGCATTGAAGTTGTGTGCAGAGCCCTGGTGGCAGTGGTCACTTTTGGAGAAAGTGCAATAGCACCTGCTGTGTACAGTTCTGAGTCTTCTTGCTCAGGAGACAGAAACTTGATGCTGTTTTCAGTAGAAAGGCTCCATTTTGGGTATGGCACTGTTTCTCCCCGAGGGGCACTTAGTCTTTTTCTCTAGTCCTTTTATGATTTGATAAGCTGCCTCATATCCTTTAACACTTGCTTATTTTCTGCTTAAACTTGTCACAAAAAATTGTACTGTTTGCAGCTAAGAATTCTGAGCAACACAGACTTACGAACACACGCCTTGGGGTAGTCTAATAGCCAAAAAGATTGAGGTGGCGTAGTATAAAAATCAGGCAACAGTGAGAGACAAGGAAAACAGACATTCCTACTAATAGCACTCAATTCAGTGTTTCCAAAGTATTCTCCTAACCTGACTGCATCTGCCTAGCAAAGTTTGCTTGTGACACTATCAGTTTGTGAACTTTGGTACTCAAATTTATTTGATGGATTTGAGTTTTCTCCTTTTTTGGTAAATATTTGACTTTATATAGAGAGTCCCTTCCTTGTCTCTTAATGAAATTTGCATTTTCATTTTATACATTTTTGTTATCTTAGCAACATGACCTGTGACCCTGTGGGTACCCTGGAGTTTTTAAGATATTTGTTTGTACGGTCAAGATTCCAAATAAGAAGGGAAAAACCCTGAACACTATTGGCCAATAACAGGAGTCTGTCTCTCCAACAAGTACCTCTCCCCCTATCACAGAGAATGACTGCCCAGGAAAACCCTGTATTCTATGTGCATTTTCATGCTCCAACCGGTCCCTTACCTGTGACTTCTTTCAAAGTAGCCACAAAACTGGAAACGTAGCAAACATTTCTAATCCTAGGATACAGCAGAATCAAGTGCTCTGTTGCAAGTGACATGGCTGAAAATTGCATCTGAAAGCACGATCATGAGCTAACTCTGCTGCCTAGTTTTCAGAGTGGCAGGTGTCTGTGGCGATGCACAGGGGAAGCACATCTATTTCACCCTTCCCCTTGAGAGCTGGTTAGCTTTAGTCCTTTAAAGACTGTGATTCAGCATCCAATTCACTGGCTCAAGAGAAGTGCTTTTTTTAAAAGCCAACGTTTTATTTGTGAATTGAAAACTATATTTAAATTATATTTTGTTTTGTAAATGTTGCCCCATTCCTTCCCGTTGGAGTGCCATGACCGCCAGCCTCATTAGCTCTAATAGACCTTTTAGCTTTCTCGGCATTATATAATTTCAGAGTGTTAGACACTCATTCATGCCAATTTATACAGACTGTTGTTATTACAACATCTATTTTATAAACTGTTCCTATGCATTCTTTTCTATTTATTGGGTGTGTGAAAAGTAGAAGACAGCATTCTAATCAACTGTGAAGCTAAAAGGTCTGGGTGATTGCACTTGACAAATAATAAAAGGTTAGCTCCTAAACACTCACAACACTTTCCTTCCAGACACCAGCAATAATAGAAATGTCAAGGCACTAATGAAAGACATCTACCACCAACCCTTAACATGGTCCAAACAGTTGTCTGCAGCCTAAGCCATTCATATTTCTTGGTATTTCTTTATTCATAAACTGAAGTCAGCTCCCAATACTTTTTTTATGATGATAAAGTTATATTTGTTCTAGAAAAAGTCTCTGGAATCCTTGGGAAAAAGCTACCCTCCTGACCATTCCCACAAAGAAAACGAACAAAAAGAGGAATGATGATGAGAGTATGGAAATAACACAAAGCAATGATGGTTGTATGTATGAAAATGTCTTCCTCGTCTTTTGTTTGGTTTTTAAACCTCTCAGACACAAAGGGAGATAACTATCTGAGGACTCATTTTTCAGGCAGTGTTGCCTGGGACTTATGGGTTAGGAGAGCTGGCAGAGGACTTAGGAATGATCTTGTCTTGTCTAACCCGCCTTGATTTGCAAAGATGATAACGTGGTTTAAAGACTGATAGTAAGTTGCCTGGGAAAGGGTGCAATCAAGAAAAGATGAAATTGATAAATGGATTAAATATTAAGACACAGCTTTTATCTTCATAGCAGAGATTGGAGTCATCAGCAGTAGAAAGGTGGCAGAATGTTTAAAAAATCCCAACTATCTCCTTCCTTATTTTTTCCCTCCACTTCTTATTTCTTTTCCTTTTTATGTTATTGCTTTTGTATTTACCTTTGGAGAGTTTTACCCATTAACTCTGGGCCATATTTTTGAATGTCTCCTTTGAAGACTTTTATACTTATTATAAGTGAACATGTTGCTAATGGCACCTAGTGTGCAGACTAAGGATCTGGCAAACACCCTGTCATCCTACATCCTGATACCTGCCTACAACACAGTGCTTTCTGGCCTAAAATGTCAATAGTGTTGAGTTTGAAAAACCAAACGTAGGATGATGTACATTGAAAAAGAAAAGAATTCAGTGAGTTGAATAGTCTGCTTTATCTATCAGGGTTATGTTCAAGATTCTCAGTGTGTGCCTGAAATTAGATAGTATCAAAGCACATACACATTATGTTTTTCCTATATATCCAAATCATAATAAAATTTACAAATTAGGGATAGTAGGAAATTCACAAAATAAATAGATTACTATCACAACATAGCCTAATAAGAGTTATATGAATGCACTTTTTCTTTTAAGGTGTCTTATTGTCCACCCTCATAAATGAGTGATAACGCAGGGCCTGCATAAGATGAAATTAGTGAATGACATAGGCATTACAACATAGTATTAAGTTGTTGCTTGGGGTACGTGAACACATGCCCAGTGATACTATAGTAATTGATGAGATAACTGAGAAGCCTATTCAGTGTCTAATGGGCAGATAGACTATACAGTGTGGATACACTGGGCAAAAAGGTGACTCACATCCTAAGTGGGACAGAGTGAGTTGACAAAAGATTTCATCATACTACTCAGAATAGTATATAAATTTATACTTATGGGCCTGGAGAGATGGCTCAGTGGTTCAGAGCACTGGCTACTTTTGCAGAGGACCTGGGTTTGATTCCCAACACCTCCGTGGTGGTTAACCAACCAACCAACCAACATCTGTAACTCTAGTTCCAGGGGATCTGACATCCTCTTCTGACATACAATATGGGTGTGACATCCTACATGCAAGCAATACACTCATATGCAAAATAAAAATAATAAAAAATATAAAAACATAAACTTACACTTATGGATTTATTTTCAGACCACAGTTGACTGCAAAAATCTGATGTCTTAGAAAGTGAAGGAAAAACGTATTATGATAAAGGCATAAAGGCACTTAGCAATTATGGAGAAAGGCAATAGTGAACTATTCTAATATTGAGAGCAGGAATCTGGTGAAAGCCCAAGAAAGGTAGGAGGGGAAATGATGTTACCATGTCCTCTTCCACTCCATATGGTCACATTTTGGAAGAGACAAAAACACAACCAAGAGCAAACTACTTGACATTTGGCCAGTTGACAAAGCTCAGTGCTTCTCAGAGAAACCCTGAATTCAGCCAGTGTGTTAGCCAGTTCAGTATAGAAATGGTTGAGGGAGATACTCAGGCAACAAGCACAAGATTGTATCCTTGGCTCCCTATTGCTCATATTGGAATGTAGGATGTTAAAAAGAGATTACAGACCTGAGCATGGTGGTACACACCTTAGTCCCAGCACTTGGGAGGCAGAGGTAGATGGATCTCTGTGAGATGGAGCCAGCCTGGTCTACATAGAGAGTTCCAGGTTAGCTGAGGCTACAGGTAGAGCCTATCTCAAAAGAAAAAAAAGTTATGAATGACTCACCACTCCCACATGGAATGTAGCCACATTAATAAAATTTACCTTAGGAAATGGCAATGCCTTGGTAGCCTGATGTTGGCGGCACTGGATTGACATTGAACAGCTAAAGAATAGTACTTCAGTTTTGTCAGTTGGTTGCAGCATGTGTACAAGCAAGGGAATTGCCACAGTGAATGCTTTAGAGTACAAGCCATGGGCTCTTCCTTTAATGGTGGTAACTGTATTACACTCATGGCTTTTATCTGCCAGGCTTTTAGGGCACCTTCTATTTATACACAACTAGCTAATAACACTTTGTCCAGTGCTAAAATTTACCTGCGGATGTTTCCAACATTACTCCTGTGCCCATATTCAAGTTCCTGTACCATCATCATATTGTGTAGCTCTGTTATTTAAATTTAAGGCCAGCAGGTTGGGTTGGCCCAAGAATGAAATGAATGAAGGCATCGAAAACACTGTAATAAGCAACAAGTGGAGGACAGTGCTCAGAGCTGGATGCAGCAGCTTACATCAGTGAAGGATGAATGAGCTTTGCGTGGCAAGTGGATGTATGAGGAGGAAAAGAGATGACTGCAATTCTACATTGTAATCTTTGACAGAAAGAAGATATGCATAAAATCTCTAAGACACTTAGGGCACTTCTGTTTTTCCAATTCCAAATTGGCCTTGTTACCACCTTTAAATTTAAATTTTTGGCAAAACACATATAAACATTCACATTTTAGGAAGAGTATATTAAGAAGATGTTTCAAAAATGTAACATTTTTTTTGTTCTTTGAGAATTTCACCTATGTATGCATACAATGTATTTTAATCATTTTCACCTTCCACTCTTCCACTCTCCCTTTCAATCCCTCCCCCTGACACCCCTCCACGTATCCCCCTCCCAGCTTCATGTCTTCTTTTTCAAAGAAAAGTGCCCTGCATGGTCCAGTTAGTGCTGCCCATACACACATGGGTGTGGGGCAGTTCTCTGGAGTATGATAAACATACTAGGAGCCACACCCTTAAGAAAACTGACTCTTCCCTCCCCTGGCAGTCATCAACTGTCAGTAGCTCCTTAGCTAGGACTGAGAATTTATGCTCATTTTTCCCATCTATGCTAGAATGTTGACTGTGTTGATCTTGTGCAGGTCCTGTACAGGAAGCCAGAGATTCTGTGAGTTCATGAATGCAATAGTCCTGTCCAGAAGACACTGCTTTGCCTCAGTCTTCTCCAGCCTCTGGCTCGTACACTCTTTCTGGCCCCATTTCTTTGATATTCCCTGAGCCTAGGGGAGAAGGTGTGTCATACAGCTGTCTCATTTATGGCTGACATTTATCACTCCACAGACACTTGTTCTTTTTACTTTGACCGGTTTTGAGTCTCTGTATTAATTGCTCTCTACTGCCCAAAGATGCTATTCTAATGAACACTGTGAGTTGCTCCAACCTATGGATATAAAGACACATATTTAGTGGGCAGTTTGATGCTATGTCCACTTAACAGAATAATAGTAGCAAGACACCTCCAGCTCCTCAGCTATGGGTTCCTAGCCAGACTTAAAGTACTAGGGATGAGTTTACTCCTATGAAGCAGGCCTTAAATCTAACCAGAAAGCAGTTGGTTACCCCCATAACATTCATGCTACTATTGTACCCACGGGCATATATTGCCAGGCAGATTATTTTGTAGCTAAGAGGGTTCACATCTGGATAAGACTGTTGATGACTTCTTTCTCCCAGCAGTCTGCATAGTACCTTCAGTGCTAGGAAAGCTAGGTAGCAAGGGAAGAAATTTCCAAGATAGTACTGGTTTGATTTCTTACCAAGGTGTGTGATATATCTAGCAATACTGTCTTGTCATTAAGTTATAGTAGGCAATCAGGAGGAATGGCAATAGCCTGCAATGTTTTGGGGGTATCTGGGTCCCCCCAACCAGCCATTAGAGGAGAGGTATCTAATTTCTGGCACCAAGATTTTTATTTGGCAGCCTAGGGCTTCTGGGAAGAGCATTATTTAACTCTTGTATAAAGTAACTCCATTTAAAATATTTTATATTCATGTATAAATATATATTTTATGAAGTTTATAAAATACTAGGTTTACATATGGCATTTAAAAACATCCTTCATGTTGGGTAAATTTGCATCTAACAGAGATCAGGTTTGCAAAAGAGTTGTGAAGTTTAGAAAAGAATGCAATCATCTTCCAAGTTTATAGGACCCAAGTAAACTTGAATTTTCCCTAAGGATCTCAGAGGCAAAGATACTTTGATACTCCTGGAAGGTTTGATGAGTCAATTCGGATGTACACACTGTGACTAATATGGCCTACTGGACCAGGGTACAGATGGATATTTCAATCAGCAAGAAAGACACATTCCCATTTAGAATAAAAAACTCACAGGAGAACTATATCGTGGTTGAGAAAGGTAAGTGTTCATCTGGTTGAGAAAGTTAAGTGTTCATCTAGAAAACTGAACATGATACAATTTTCATAAAATGATGAGGAAATACATCCTAGGCAAACCTAAAATGAAATGGCAATACTCAACTATAAAACCCTCAAGAGTCATATTTTTGGGGTGTGTGGATGACCAAAAGAGATAGAGAAGTATGTGGTCTGTCAAAATATTTGATTTTCAAGCAGAAAGAAGCAGAACTTGGGAACCTGGCTCAGTTGCAGGTGATAATGGTAGAGGTTCCAGCTGGGGCAGAGCACCTTGTCAAAGGAGATACCATGATATTTATGGTCTAAGCAGAAAGCAAGCACCAACAGGAAGAGACTACAGGGGTCCAAGGAAAACTATTAAGGGCTATGTAGGAGTATGGAACCCAGAAGATAGTAACATTCAGGTTAGGTGTTATTTGGAAGTCTGGAAAGGAAATTTCACTATTGAAGCTTGTTCAGGGCCTATGCCATAGGGCTGGGCTTCACAAATTCCAATATATCAGAGGAGACAGGCAAGAGCAGCTCACTGGAGAACTTGCTGGAGTAGCAAGTTTAGAATATAGGGACACTATTTAGGAAAACAACTGGAGTCTCCAGTCAAGAAACTAAGTATGGTTAAATGGTGTAGCTATAATCATTTCCAAGATCACTGGGTAGCTAGCTACTCCTTCCGTGTTTAGACACTCTGTGAGCACAGGGTCTGAAGATATGCTTGCTATTGATGGCAGGCAGAATGTCATAGAGTCCAGCCAATTCCATCTAAATGGTTTATCTAGTGATTCTCAAGTCACTGGCTTGGTAATATAAGTGGATATAATCTGATTTTCACGACACCACTCACTCTTTAATCTTTTTCATTGGTCCTTGGGATGCCTGGAGACTCATTTACTTTGCATCTGTTTTCATTATTCTTGCAAGTGGTGAATCACTCTGCCCCATCAGCAGCAGATTCTCTTTTAAAGTTAGATCAATATATCTAATGGGTTTTCAGAATGGGTGCTTATGATCAATGTGCATTATTCATCACAGAATTGCCTGTGTGCATATTTTCTCTTGAAATACTTTTAAGAGGCAATGCTCTAGGTATGCATATGGATAATATGCATAATAACAGAACATTAATAATTTATAAAATATTAAATTGACCATGAAATTAAAAGAAATCTTTCTTCCTACTCATCACTGATTATGTTCTCTGACTGTTAAAAATAGATCAGTGTTAAGAGAAATGAAGGCATGATATATACTTCTATAGTATTATTTAATAACATATCTGTTATTAGCAGGAATATATACATATACTAGGGAGAGATCATAGAAATAAAAAGCCAATGTGGAAATAACAGAAGACAACTTAGTGTTAATGACATTGTACATTTGTCTTTGTGCGTGAACTTCCTGGCTGTCAAGTAAAAAATGGAGAACTTATCTCTATGTGATGAGAACATTCAGACAGACTTTTCTTAGTACTGAAATCAAGATTGTATACTATTGTAGTTCAAACTATGGGCTTTGGACTCAGTGGAGTGGTTTTGAACTCTACCTTTCTTATTCATATGGATCCCTGGATTGATGAGTTCAACTATCTGAACCAAGGTGTCTTCATCAGAAAATGAGTGCAGCAGTATTTATTCCTTATGGCAACTGAGAAGTTTAAATGATAAAATGCATATCAACTGTTGGGTGTGGTGGCTCACCCCTCTAATTCCAGAGCTCAGGAGGCAGAGGCAGGCAAATACATGTGAGATCAAGGCCAACCTGATCTACAATGTGATTCCAAGCCAGCTGGGGCTTCAGGGAGACTGAAAAAATGCATGTAAACAAACTAGGTCCATTCCACATGGTAACTGCCCAACAACTATTAGTTGAAAAATCCACAGCACATAGGGACCAGTAAAACAATGAAATTCTCTTGCAGGTGAGATGCCAATGAAAGAAATTTGCAGGTAAACAGATGGATGTAGAAACTGTTATACTAAGAGAAGTAACACAAACTCATATGTGGCTCCTAGACGTATGTTCTACCTCATATGTGGCTCCTAGAACCAAATCCTTTTAAATTCCAGGTCCTTTTAATAAGATGATGCTCTACAGCAGTCAATTCTGCAGGAAATAACTACCATCATCAAGACTTTGGCTGAGCCTGATCGCTAAACATAGTCACAAGTGGGCTTATTGACGGTTGTGCTCATTCATTAAAGGAGTGCCAAACAGGGTCACTGGACCCTCACCTGAGTATCCAGCCACTCTTCCCAGCCAACTAGTCCAGCCTTGGCATATAAAAAAATGAGGAAGAACCCAATAGAGGGAGGCCTTTGGAAACCCTTGTCAAGGAACTCCAATGGATTCTCATATGAACAATTGCCCTGTTCTGACTTTTTTCTAGTTCCCGTCTATAACTTGTAATGCTAATCACTCTTGCCCTTATTTCTCCTTCACATCTCCTATTCATGAGATAAGGAATTTTTTCCCCCTTAGAGACAAGAGTTATGTAATTTGGGCATCTTTTAGATAGACCCCTGAAGGGCTACTCCAATTGCCTCACCCTGTGCCCCTGTTCAGCATGGAAGAAGCCAGAGCATCCTGCATCCCTATTTCCTATTGGCAATTTGGGTAACCCCTTCAGAGGATAGTGTGATAAGAATAAGAGGTAGGAATTGCCTAGGCAGTTAGGGTAAAAAGACCCCAAGAAATGTAGCCAGTTTCTTGGCTAAAAGTCAAAATATCCTTTGGCCTGTTAGCAATATACTCTGTTCCAAAGGCCAAAAACGTCAAAAGTATTTGGGAGCATTTATCTAATCCTTAAAAGATTTTAGGGTTACCTCTTCAGAGGGGGGAATGTTGGAGGGGAGGGAGTGGGCATGGATTGATCAAAACACCTTATGTACATAGATGAAATTTTCAATAAAGTCTTTGTAAAAGTTAAAAAAAATACCAAGTATAGATATGATTGGATATTTTTCTTTCTTCCAGAATAAAATCTTTCTTTGACAAAAAAAGAAACATAGGGGTATATTTATAGTATTTATTTTGAAATGATGACTAATATACACAAAATGTGTCATTCTTTTCTTTCTTGAATATTTGTTAAGATGAATCCAAAATGAGATTTCAAGGCTCATGATAATGAATACCTACTTCTAAATTTGTTTGATACCCTTGTTTCAGCGCTGAAGAAATAAAAATGTGTATCCAAGAGAATACTAGTCCATCTCTCGACTCTCATCAGCAAAGCTCCCTCATGCAACAGAGGGCCATGAACACACAAAGACACAGATGGCCAAAGTGTAGAGAATTAAAGTCTGTAGAATGTGGGTGGGTACTTGACCAGGACATCTATATTAAACTACCCACCCAGGGCTCAGGGACCATTGTGGAAAGAGGGTGGAATGATTGTAAGAGCCAGGAAGGAGGTGTATGACCATATGGGAATAGAGTTTGTAGACTCCCAGGACCTTGCTCATATGAACCTACAGCAATGGTGTAAATGTGCACAAGACCCATGCAAATTTAAGCAGACAAAAACCCAGCATAGGACTGTGGAAATGAACAGCAGGCCCAAATCTTAGCCAAAGAACTAGTAGCAGCTGATTACTGCTGGGTGAGGAAGAGCTAATCTTCAATGGAGGGACTCTAGATAGACTGACTAGACTTCGGTGGATGAACTTTCACTGAAGGACATCTGTAGACACTAACTTGACTGATTTAACGCAAATAACAGAATGCATGAAATCCAGTGAGGGAGCTATGGGAGGGTGCCATTGGGGAAGGGGATATAAAGATGATTAAGATGTTTTGTATGAAATACACAATAAATCAATAAAAATTTACAAAAATATGTATCTGAGCTATTAAGATGTTGTATTATGAGAATGATGCTTGGGCTTAGTCATTACTTAAGAGGGCTGAATGGTGATGTGTTTACAGTTGAATAGCTTAGAATATATGCGTATTGGTTGTAAGTTAGAAGTTGAGGCACAATTCATACTTGAGAAGATGTGAAACTCCCCTTCTCTTCTTTTTTTGGACTGGAGCCTCTTATGAGGAGGTCGTTGTACATGTGGATGGGAAATGTCCTCATATGTCTGCCAGCATAACATCACCACTGCTTTCTTATACATTCTCTGCTATATTGTGTAGGATCCAAGAAAGCCAATTCCTAGCCCCCTTTCTTGCTTAGTTCTGCCAGTAGAAGCAGGTTGTAGAGAGTGGTACCTCATTTAAGTCTTGGAAGGCAAATGAAGAAGGGTTTACATGCTTCTGAGGGAGATGCAGCCGTAATAGATTATTAAAGGTGAGGGTTGATGCAGCTTTTGTCTCTTGAATGCTTAAGTTGAATGGCCCTCGTTGGTGACCTCACTGGCTCCTCCAGTGGCTGGATAAACATCTATGCCTTGTACATTAACTAACCTATACAGAGGGAGTGGTCTTAGTTCTTTGACCAAATTTCCATAGGTTCAAACATACACTCATTTATTAAGCTCATGTTACATGACTTATTTAAAACCCTACAAATTTATTTCATTTAAGCCTCCCAACAACCCTAACAATACTGCCATTTTATGAAGGAACTGAAAGACAATCAAAGTCTCACTGAGCTATTTAAATTTAGGTAATTCAAGATGTCCTCAAGAAGAGGACTGTTTCTAGGAGATTCATGAAGACATGGGGTTGCTGTGAATTTGGGAATTTAGACCATATTCTGAATCAATAAAAGCAAAATATAGGGTAAGAGCACTTGTTACTGTTGTGAGGCTCAGGCTGATGTCAACAGATTTTGGACAGTAAGTAAAATATTCTTTTGACATAAAAAATTCAATAGAAAATGCTGCAAATATTTTCTTTAGGAGATGTCATGAAACCCATGATCAAGGAATGAGAAATGGGACAGGAAAGGGTTTGAAAATGATGGATGTATTGATGAACACCCTACCAATTGAATGATTGGGACTCAATACGATTCAAACACATCAGAAATGTCCTATGGATGAGTTAAAATATTGAATTTTTTATTCATCAATCCTCAATGTGTCATTGGTGAAGGTTAATCTTTCAGGCATTAACCTGGTGTTCTATCTTACACTAAGCTAAAGAGGGCTAGACATGATCTGTGGTCAGGGATGTTCCTTGGCAGTGAGCGTCAAGACACCATATAGGCAAGTGGGAAAATTATATGCTGCTGACATCTGAGAGTGGATAAGATAATATGGATAGGGTTTGAAAAATCATGATATAGATTATATTTTTGGTGTTTTAAAAGGGCGTAAGACAAGACATACAACAGCTGGTCTATTGTGGGCACAGAGATAATAGTTCATCATCTACCCTGAGGATAAAGGGAAGTATAACAATCTTTTGTACAAATGAATGGAGCCATCTGTTGGCACCCATGGGAATACCTGAGTGGACTTGGGAGTAGAAGAATCCCCTTGACATTCAGGTACCTGTAACTTTTTCTTAGAAGTGGTGCTGGTCAATTTTACAGTGCTAGTTTGCCCATAGTCCCCTCTTAGGAAAGCTTGGTAGCACAGAGTCCTGCTCATGACATGAATTACCAGAGTCACAATTAGGCCACCAACCCATGGCATAAACTGGTATACAAAGACAAGAAGGATGATCAGATACTCTCATTAGGATTTTAATCTGAAACATGGAGAATCTGCTAGTCTAAATCGATTTCTGTTAGTGTTGAAGCTGAAGGAAAGCCTTAAGAAACCACATAGGTTTATACCAGTGGGGCTCTGATTCATGTCACTAGAAGAGACTAACAGAAAACATAGATGTAAAGTCATTTTAGTTGGTTATTGTGACATATTGTTTCTTCTTTCACCTTGAAATACATGCTCATACCACCCCAGAAAGATAAATGGAATAAATCTAGTACAACTCATTCTATTATAAAATGAGAAGAAATTTTTTTCTGTCTTTCGTTTTGTGCCTAATGATGTTTAAGGTTTGTTTGCCCTGTCCTTGAACTCAGAAATTATTTTTTTTAATTAAAAGAAGCATTTCATTACAACAGCATTAATCTATTCAATAACATTTTTCTGAGATAGGGTACATCTCTTTCAAAATA
>NW_008355275.1:2935820-2964795 GCF_000622305.1 Nannospalax galili
TCTAAGCTTCTGGTTCTCTCTTTTGATTTTATATTGTCGAGGCCGGATTGATTTTGTCTTCAGGAGTTCCGTGGTGGCCCAATTCCAATGTGGATCAGAAGTTTTCAGACTTTCTCCTTAGGTCTGGAATCTTCTAAGAATGCTTTCTGCCTCAGGAACTTGGGTGTTGGACTGACCTGAGACCCTGGCCGTGGCCGCGCCACGCAGGTGTGCAAAGGCAGATGGGGAGGGAAGAAGCCTCAAGATTTCCCAGGGAATGGATTGAGTAGCTGGGTTGTACTGGATGCAAAGGATCAGGGAGAGGAAAGGTAAGCCTTGGAGCCCCAGAAAGAGGCTGTCAGCCCCAGAGGGAGGCTGGTGGGGGTTGCAGGATTAGGGAAGCAGAGGGAGGTGAGGGTGGGGCCAGGACCAGAAGATGTGCTCCTGGGGCCCAAGAAAGACACTGAGTTAGTCCGGGTGAGAAGGGTCAGGAAGCAGTATTGGTTCCCCAGGTGTCTGGGGCCCCAAGCCTAGGAATGGCGCAGTGCCCAAACTAGGAGTATAGAACGGCGGGGGGGATGGAAGGGGGAATGTGGCTTAGGGAGTCCCGGTGAGGAGGGCTGCACTATAGACTTACCCCAAGAAGCCTGAGGATAGGAGAGTTAGCCGGTGGTGCAGGCCCAGGGGAAGCAGAGAGAGGTGAGGGCGGGGCCAGGACCAGAAGCAGTGCTCCTGGAGCCCAAGAAAGGGACTGAGTTGGTCTGGGTGAGAGGAGGGTTGGAAGGGTGAATGTGCCTTAGGGAGTCCCGGCTCGGAGAGTTGCACTATAGACTTACCCCAAGAGGCCTGAGGATGGTAGTGCAGGCTAGGAGAGTTAGCCGGTGGTGCAGGCCCAGGGAAGCAGAGAGGGGTGAGGGCGGGGCCAGGACCAGAAGCTGTGCTCCTGGAGCCCAAGAAAGGGACTGAGTTGGTCTAGGTGAGAAGGATCAGGAAGCAGTATTGGTTCCCCAGGTGTCTGGGGCCCCAAGACTAGGAATGGCACAGGGCCAAAACTAGGAGTATAGAACTGTGGGAGGGATGGAAAGGTGAATATGCCTTAGGGAGTCCGGTGCGAGAGTTGCGCTATAGACTTACCCCAAGAGGCCTGAAGATGGTAGTCGAACTCAGAAATTTTTATAACCACCCAATGTCTGTTTTTAGTCTCCATGGGTCTTAAGGCACTGTATTTTATGAAAATTCTTTTAAATTGGTGTTTCTTGAGTTTTCCAGGGCAGTCTTGATTTCAGCTTATTATTTCCATATCCTATCAATGCCCCAGAAATGCCAATATTTTGACATTTGAACTGTATCTCTCAGCTTAATTCCCAGAAGTGGGAAAAAAATCTCCTTTGTTAAACTGTGTCCTAATTTTTGGTGTGGAAAATAAAGTCATTATGTCCTCAATTCACTGCTCTTTCTCAACTTTGAAATGTATAAATTATCACTCCTCCTTGAGCAAGTGCATTCCACACAGCCTACATAGTCCCACCATCATGTTACATGCAATGACACAGATTTATTTGGTTGTGTCCTTGGGAGACTCATTTTGTGGGATTAGCATGCCTTGGAGTCTTTATCAATGCAGAAGGCAGGATGTGGACACCAATGATTCTTCTGTTTCCGAGGAAGAGAACTGAATAGAAGGAACTGAATTACGAATGTCACACTATTCTAAGTATATGCCAGCCCAACTTGAGTTTCCAAAACACTCTGTGTTTGCTTTCTCTGGTTCCAAGAGACAGCAATTATTCTTATTAAATGAATGGCCATAAACAAATACAGTTTGATGTGATGACTATAGCCCCATTGCCATTTACCACGGCACCTGTTGAAATATCTTACTACAGTTGACTGTCTCTCTGACTACACTCTGAGCCTCATGAAGGAACTATCATAGCTTAGAGCCTTCTTGCAAGCCTACCTTGGTCCTGGTTTATTGTTGGTGATGATCAACATAAATGCAAAATACATGTATCAGTGTATTTGTTAAGGATTAGCACTCTCAGGAATTATCTGGGTAGATATAACTGATACTGAATGATCCATGGTAGATTTTTGGATGTTATTTTTCTGTTTTGAAGAGTTACTGACCAGTGATGATTGATTAAGGAAAATTTGTGCTCACAGCTATCTGGTACTATGATTTTCTTTTAAAATGCCTATGTAAGTAATCAGAATGAATATTTGTTCATGTGTGGGATGAAATGGGCAATTTAAAAGAACAGTAAGCAAATTAATTCATTAATCAGGACCATTATGCTTCCATAGTAATCTCAAATAATCATCCATTTGTTTTTTTTTTTTTTTTGCTTACTAATTAGTGCCCTAATTGGTCATTAAGAAATAATGATATATATGTGAATTCCACAATTCTTTAACTTTTGCTGTTCTTTCTGAGATGTGGTTT
This sequence comes from Nannospalax galili, assembly GCF_000622305.1. Taxonomy (NCBI): domain Eukaryota; kingdom Metazoa; phylum Chordata; class Mammalia; order Rodentia; family Spalacidae; genus Nannospalax; species Nannospalax galili. The sequence goes on from NW_008355275.1 coordinate 2,938,246, forward strand.
TTGAAATGAAGATGATAATATTATTTCTGTTCAAATGGCTAAGAGAATATTGAAGTGAGAAACCAGAAACTAGCCATCTAGGGAGATTCAGCTTAACAATGATGAGGGTTGATGACTGTAAAATTAACAGCTATTTTATTGAGAGATAAGCACATGTCAGCATCAGTATAAACATTTTACATGCAATAACTAATTAGTCCTTGTGCAACACATGTTACAAGTGTGAAGATGTGGCACACAAGAGTCAATGAACTCATCCAAGGTCACATATAGAGGTAGAGGTAGGAGACATAGAGACTGAGATGCTGTGAAACTATATGTGTCGAATCTGTGTGACTCATTTGGCCTATAATTCCAGAAAGGAAACTAGAAGTTTGGAGCTGGGAAGTTGTGATAAAAAAATCACTTGATATGAAATGTAAGATACTATACATTGCTTGAACTTCAAGATGGCAGTCTACTTGACTTTGGAATTTTGAGATATATTTTTAAACTTGGATGATTACAAAAAGCTTAGCAGGCCTTGGGAAGGAAGAGAAAAAAAGTCCTGGCATCCAAGCAAACTTTGCCTTCAGCCTGAAGGAATGTGGCTAAGAACTAAGACACAGTGTTAGATATGCTTTGCTTACTTTCTGTCTGCAAAGTGACTTTCTTACCTGGTTTTGTCACTTGTCTGAAGATACTGAGGTTGGAGCTTAGTTTACCTTAAAAGTTGAAGGTATCTTTGCACATAAGGTTGAAGTTCCTCCTAAGTATAACCCGAGGATATATGGGACTCATTTTTCCAGTAGATTTTCCACATCATTTTTAAGAGCTTCTGTCTTAGCTTTTCCCCAACTATGCCTTGGAACGTTAGTTACAAGAGATGTGAATGGATGTTAGGTTCATAAAAAGTTTCCCTTGATCAAATAAATTTGGGAAAATAGGATCTAACAAAATGATATTAGTTTTGTGGCACAGTGTCCAAGGTTCTAAAGCACATTGTAACTGTCCTCAGGTAGGTAATATTTCTCACACTTACTGATGACTTTAAATTTTTTTTTCCTATAGAAGCTTATGAAACTTTGTGGTTTGCAGAGCAAATATATTTTTAGAGTTCTCTTCTTTCCATATTGTGAAAATTAATATATGTGCCTATTTATATAATATGCTGCCATCTAAACACATATGTATATACAAAGTGAGCACTAACTCAATAAGAACATAAGGCAGTGTGGTTCCATGGGAAAGATGGATATCCTGAAAGTTAGTGTTTTATTTTTTAATCACTCTAATTATTTGTATAAGAATGGATAGAAAAAAGACTGCAATTTAGTTTTTCCGTTAACGAAATCAGGATGGAACAGGGAGATGAGAGCAGGGACTTGGGGGGAGAAGGGTGAAAACGAGTAGGAAAAGATGGTTAGAGAAGTGTATCAAGTAGCGAATAATCATCAAGATACCAGTTTGTCCATTCCCTTATAATTCACACAGTCAACAAATATGCTTTTTTTCAGACTTTACTATGTATTGAGGATGGGAGGATAGCTAAAACAAAATTCTCTGCCCTTTTGAAACTTCTGATCTGGAGATGAGAACAGATACTCAGTACAGAACAATGATCTATGAAATGTGAAAATAAATAAGCAGGGTGAAATGAAGGATGATAATTGAATTAATTCATTTCTAAGTGATAAGGAAATGTTATTCAAAGTCCCAGGTGGGAGTATGCTTACTGGTGGCCTCTTGGATGGGGCAGATGCTTTGTTTCTCCTTCCGCAACATACTTAGCCTTCTTATTGTAAGTCTTCCCATTATGGATTTAAAATAATCCCTGAATAGAACAGGCTCAATGTTTCATTGGCGAGTTATCAAGTAGAATTGAAAATGACTATAGTACATTTTCGATTATTTTCTGCTAAGATGTACCTTGAAATACTTTCTTTTTTAAAAAAAGTATTATTTTTATTTTATGTGTATGAGTATAATGCCTGCATATATGTGAGTGCACCCATGTCGTGCAATGCTGCAGAGGTCAGAAGAGGGCTTTGGATTCTCCTGGAACTGGAGTTAAGAACGTTCGTAGCTGCCATGTGGGTGCTGGGAATTGAACCCAGGTCCTCTGCAAGAGTAGTTGGTGCTCTTAACCGCTGCCATCTCTCCAGCCCTGAAATACTTTCAAATGTGGCAACTGTCCTGAACCTCCATTACTACTCTCCTTAAGAGAAGTAGAAGAAGATTCCCCATCTTGAGTGCCAAGAAACTTGTGTCTCAGCTTTACCACCAACACACTGAGTATCTGGGTCATTAAAAATACCTTTCTCAGCTTTATTTTTACTCATTTTGCAAAATGAAAGGAGAGGATATGTTGTTTCAAATATCCTCTCACTCTTAAATACTCATTCCAGGTTTCTGAGGCCCGGGTCTTTTTCACTGTTCTCTTTGGTCTGATGCTGGTGCTGTGTCCTGCTCTCTTGAGCTGTTACCTGTGATTTAGTTCATCCCAGTAAATCTACAAACTTCAAGGAATCAGACTTATTGAGTCTTCTATATCACAAGCACAGAAATATTAAGAAGTCGTCCTCTATGTCAGACATTTCAAGCCTGTGAAAGGCTAATTTAATACTGGGACATTTAGTTAACTTCAGCTGAAGATATCCGCTTACTCACTGCCATGGGTTAGGCAGCTCAAGCTAACACGTACACTAATTGAACACATGAATCAGAGAAAATGATCATTCGTCATGGGTATGTATTTGCTTAAAAATGGGAATAATGAAAAACTAACATAAGACAAATTGAGCTGTAAGAATTTTATAAGTGGAAATTTCTGCCAGGGGAAATGAGCAAAAAATATATTGAAGAGACTGAAAGATTCGTAGGTGAGCTTCTCATTTTTCCTGGCTGGGCTGTTTTTCTTTACAGGTGTGGTTAGGTGTCATAAATAAAACAGCATCTGTAGAAAAGGCTAGGGAGAAAAGGGAAACTGTTGGATGCACCCAGTCTAAATAAAAGGATAAAGCTTTGTCTCTGGAATTCTTTATTTTTATACACTCTGTATGTGTGTGTGTGTGTGTGTGTGTGTGTGTGTGTCCCCTCATGTGCCTATTGCTTTGTATGTCTGTACAGTCCTCCAGAGATAGGAAGTTTTCAACTCAGTTTCCAGGCTTTTTGGTGGGCTTTTGTCATTTTTTGCTTTTAAGTGGAAAGATGTGGTGGACATACACACGCTGTGCCCAGATCTCTCTTCCATGAATGATTTACTGCCCCTGATATTTGGATTGCTTTACCCAAAGTCCTTACTCAGGGTGATTCACATCCAAGAGTGGCTGATGGAGTATATAATAGCTTAAATTTCTATCCTAACTTTGGACATCTCTGAAAGCCATTTGGTTTTTGACCACCCTGTGGGTAGGGAACACATCATAGAGATAGTATTGCAGCCTGATTTCTCCTGCTGTCCAATTTATATTCCTTTTTCTCTCTTTCCCAGGAGTTGATCCCATAGGCACTCATTAATAGATATCCTGCAAGCTAATCTGCAGCTTCATGATGTTTACCAGAAAACCCAGACTTGCAAGAGAAAATAATAATGTACTTATGAAATGAACATTGGATCATGTTTTCTTGCTTAAAATGCTCCTGGAGTGAAGTCCAGATTCTTCATCAGGGTTTAAAGATATTTTGTTAATAGGGACTTGCACAATATTTCAGCTTCTTCCTCCTCTTATTGCTGCCAATCTTGTAGCCTGACCTCTAGTTCACGGTCCTTAGAATGTACCGAGCATTCTCCTGTTCTGACATTTAATAATCCCATATTATTTTGGCCTTGCTCATGTCTTTCACACTTCCTTGACAAACTTCTATCTTTTCTTCAAGACCAATTTTACATTGCAATAATGACAGTTTACATGGCTTGAGCTCTTCTCTTGTACTAAGGGCAGTACAAGGTCCCGAATGTATTTTGAGCATTGTCTTACTAGTCCCCAGATATTTGTGCAGTAGGCACTACCATCATTCCATTTTGTGATGAGCAAATAGTGGTGCAGAGAGTTTAAGAAACCTTGTTCAAAGCCATAGCATTGGTGACAGTGGAGCCAGGACTGATAAGGGTGTAGAGCACTGCTATTCATGATGTCACCTGAGAGTTCCTTGAGGAAATGAACCTTTTAATTTTGAAAAGTCTTTTGCCTTTCCATTCACTTCAACCATTTGCAGAGATCTTCATTTCATTTTTCAGCTTTATTAACTGACAACAACTTTATGTTTAAGGACTGTCACTTGATATTTTGGTATAATATATGTAACACATCGTGAAATAACCACCACTGCTAAGCAAATTAACATATTAATGACATGCTAAAATTCCAATTTATGCCATTGTGTGTGTGTGTGTGTGTGTGTGTGTGTGTGCGGGCACACACACACTGAAGACATTTAAGATCTTCCCTCCCAGTAAGAAACTGTAAACTTTGGGTAGTCTGATTTACCGAGGAGCCTCTGTTAGATTGTAAATCCTTCTACTTCCCTCACTGGACCCAACAGGAGGACCAATATAAGAGGCTGATTTTGTCCTCTGGCTCATCAGTTCTCCTGTCCCTTTACTCCTGGTGAGGAAGATCCAAGTTCTTAGGTGCTAACTTTCCACTTGGATCCACGCACTGCTTCCTGTGCTATGCCCTTGTCTATTATAAAGATCCAGCATGCGAAGGAAAGGATATTGGTCCTCAGATGACTTTGAAATTCCTTTTCAACCTTGAAGTTCTAGAGTCCTTGCCATGAATTATTCCATCAGTAATTTGTTTATTGAGTCAAATATTTATTGGGAATCCATCATGTTCTAGACACTTACTAGGCACTGGGGATACCCTGGTGAACAAAACGGATACAAACCCTGACACATGGGTGTTATATTCTAGATAGGAGATCTGGATGTAGACATTTCCATAATCAGACAGTGGTGTGTGCTACAGAGATAAATAAAATGTGGCAGGAGACTAGTTTGGGCGAATGAACATCTAATTTTATATCACTAGATTTCTTCAGGTCCTCAATGGAAAATTTCAAGGTGGTGACACTTGATTTTACTGCAGGCACATGACAGACCAGAGCAGGATGAAAATTCTATTCATCATATCATTCCTGTACCTGTACCCCTTTGTTTCTCTTTTAGGTGTGAACTTCCACTCCTGCTGGTCCAGTCTTGCTTGGGCTGGGGTGTCAGAGCTGCAGATACCTGAGGACTGAGGCATCAGCTTCTGGGGAAAACACTTCCCAGGCCAATCTGGTGTCAAGACGATTAATACTTTACCTTAATAGATGAAAGTTCAGGATTCCCATGGAGTTCAGTCATCTTTATGCCATTAAAACAATAAATACCTTTCAAAGATGTACACTGAATTAAAAATGTTGATACTGAAATACCAGTCAAGAGATCTGTGGTGGCTGTGGAAACGCACTGCTTACCTTGAGGAACAGCTATGCACATAGTGAGGAGAGCCTTCTGAGACTGCTCCTCCTATTTGAATTGTACATCACTTCCCAGAGTCCTCAGTATACCCTTGGTCATCTTTGGAGGGAAGGAAGACTACTAAACTCATTGTTCAGGGGCAAGAGGAGGACTTTGCCTAGGCTACCATCATTAATTTTCATTATTTGCTCCTGAATTCATTTTCTCCTATAAAAAAGCCATTAGTGTAGTGTCAAGATCCATTTATTTCAGCTTTTCTCCTTATTGTATTAATTTTGCATAATATTAGGATATATTCCTTCTTATATGTTCATGGGTCTTAGGATGCAGGCTCTTATTCTTGGGAAAATTCATAAAACAATAACAAGGGTAGCACAACACTCTCTCTTCCTGAGCTTGTGATGTCTTTCTACGTCTTGGGCTACACTGAGAAGATCCATGGATCTCAGGTGATGGGAAACAGTCAGGAAAATGGATCTTCTTAAGCAGTGCTACATCTCATTCGTTTCGAATCTCCATTGTATAGACCAATGCTTGGACAGTTTGAAATGAATTGTCTAAAAATGATGTATATGTAGAAATGCAACGGAACCTATGTTCAGCACATTTTTGTATTTGTTCATACCTGGGAATATGTAATCTCAGGTAGGTGAGATGGCTGTGAGGGAATGGAACATGAAGGCAGGTTTTGGAGGTCAGAACTCATGTTAAGGGGATATATATGAATGAAGAGCTTGATCGATTTATATAGGTTTAATCATCTGGTTGGTGAAGATATAGTAGTAGTTTTGTATAGCATGGATTGCCAGGTCCTCTCTGATCTCTGGCCAGCTCAGTTCCATGGACTCACAGAGATGCCACAGGGGAGAGAGGAAAATCAACATACTGTTCACTGCAGTTCTTTCTGTTTTATACACCCAGTTAGAGGGGCCTGGCAGGTTGGTTATCCCAGCCCCATGGAGCACCCAACCATTCCTTAGTGTTGGATGTTGTAGTGTGGATGTAACTTTATCTTCTGGGAAGCCACAGTGCCTTCAGGAAGGCAGCAAAAGCAGTGAGAGGGCATTGTGCCCAGCAAAGCTACATGGTACCAAACTAGATTTGCATGTGTTTATATAAACATACCACCAGAAAGTGATGATGGAGGATGGGAGGGCAGTTTTGTCAGACTGACATTTTACATGAACAGTTGAGGAAAAATACAAAGAGAGTGTTTAATGATTCACACAATACCACTGGGACCTTTAGGCTGTGCGTGTGTGTGTGTGTGTGTGTGTGTGTGTGTGTGTGTGTGTAAGCAACTCAAATTCAAGGATATGCACTCAGAACTCTAGAGATCCTTGGAGACTGGAGGCTTGGTCTCAGCTTCTCTCGGGCTTATTTGAAATATGGTTGGAGCTGCATGTCTGGATGACTTTCCAGTTGTTCTCCCAGGAGGAAGAAAACAGCTTTGAGAACTCATTAGTCCAAAGGTTTGACTACACTGGAGGCAAGAAAATTAGAGATCTTGAGGAGAGCACAGAGAAGAGTAATCGAGAGAATCCAAGTGAAAAATAATGGGTAAGCAAGGGAGATGAAGGGTCATAACTCACAAGAAGTTGGCTGGTCCTTGTTTAGATAATAGTCCAAGCTTATAGCTAGAAAGGCCAGAGTGAGTTGTAGCTAAAGGAAATTTTATTTGAATGTTTATTGGTATGTCTAAACTGACTGATCTATTCAAGGAGAGGCCCAGAAATGGTCACAGAACTATTAAGATGGAAGTTGCGCAGGTAGGTAAAGATAGTAGGCTCAGTGGTGGTTAAGAAAACACCCTCCAACTGCAGCTGCTTCTAATCCTGACAGACTCAGCCAGGCTGAGTTTCTGAAAGCAGAACAAAACACACCACAGTGCTGGGACTCGGGTCCTGCTGTGCCAGCACCACCCTATGAGGAGAGCCGCTAAACCACTGAAATGAATGGGAGCCAGATCGATATTCTTTGGCCCGGTTAGGTGATTGGGGGACTGGTGATCCATGGGGCTGTGCTAAGTGCTCAGTTTCTCTTCTGCCTGTCAGGAGATGGGAGCACTTCATGGGAGTCCAAAAGATAGCATGTGCTCATTTCTTCAGCTTGAAGATGAAGGCAGGAAGAAAGGGAATGCAGTTTGCTGGAAGCTCAAAACTGATTCTGGGTGAATGACAGTTTTATATAAGGACAATAGCTTTCTGAAGTTGGCTGGCTTTAAGACTTCCTCATTCAGCCCAAGCTGGACTAAGCAGACCTGTGTCAGATAATGAAAACGAATTTAGAGCAACCCACACAATGACTCCCTGTTGTCAAGGCAGCTGTCATGTTCTACCTAGCGCCGTCACACTCCAGTGAGCATGACTGTACCTCTTCCCCTTCCTGTGGGGTTATGCCACCGGTATTGTGACTAACTGTCCCAGTTTGCCTTTGACCAAGGGGTTTCCTTGGATGCAGGGCTTTCCCTGGCAAGGAGAGACCCTGACAGACTTCAGTGGTTACACATCAGATGGTGCAAGAGAGCCTTGTTAGTTAGACCCTCTGCTGAGTGCTTTGCCCGATTTATCTTGTGTATCTGCTTCATCACTTCTGAGGAAGACTCTATTTGCATTGGATTTGTTTTATGGATAAAGCCAGTCAGGAAAGAAACAAGCTACCAAACTTGTCCAACCAAACATTAATGTCCGTTATCTTTGGGTATTGAGATTTCAAGAAAACTTTCACCATTTTAAAGTGTTCTATATATTGAATTTATCAATTAAGCATAGATTATGTGATAATATAAAAAAACAAAATCAATCACCCTTATTTTTCTTGTATAGAAGTTAAATAATTTACCAAAGTCATGTGCTTAATGAACTGAGCCTGGAACCCTGCTCTGACTAATTCCCAAGTCCATCATGTTTACCCTCATGTGTACAGGACTGGCTTGGAGAAAAACCTCTCATTTAAGGCCCCTCTGGTCCTTTGGGCCATTTCTATCCTTACCCCTGATTGCCTTAGAATCCACAATCCTATTCTGAATTCTCTAGCAAGAAGAATGTTAGAATGAGGTTTTGTTTGTTTGCTTGTTTTGTTTTAGACAGGGTCTCACTATGTAAGCTCTGGCTGGCCTGGGATTTGCTATGTAGACCAGGCTGGCCTCAAACGCACAGAAATATGCTTGTCTCTGCCTCCTAAGCGCTGGGATTAAAGATGTACAGCACTATGTCCAGCATTTTTTTTTTTTAACAGCCTCTCAACTGGACAGAGTATTTTCTTTTGTGGTAGACAAGTTTCTTTAGAGCTCCAATGTGCTAGAAATAAGATTCTTACTTTGATCATGTTAATGAATACCCTATGGTTAATGCTGATGAAGCTCTATTTTCATGAATATGGGAAAGTAGGTATACGGGAGCTCAGCAGAGGCCCCCAACATTCTCTATCTTATCAGCAGTGTTGTCTAGCCCCTGCTGTCCCAAGCATCTGTTCAGTGCTGGTTGCCATCTCAGAAAGAAAGTACAACATGGATGTTCAGCCAACCGACCCCACTATTGGGAGAGTGGTAGAGAAGGTTAGACAACAACTCGCTCTGTGGTATGCAGGTCTGCCCTGAAAATGTCTCAAATTTATAGGACTCATGCTCACTGTAGAGCCAAATCATTGCTGTTTCTCCCAATAAGTCTGAAATAATTAAGAAAAATAGTAATCTGTACTCTGACTAGAGCAGATTTATGGTACGAGTTTAGTGGGAGGCATTCTGGAATAGTGATTGAGGCTTTGGGAGCAAACAGTCTGGGTTTGAATGACATTCCTTCCCTCTTTCTGCTCTGTGACCTTGAACTGTTCAGTTGACCCTCTAAATGTAAACACTTTTATCTATAAAATAGGACCATAATCAATACCTATTAGGATTGTTGTGAGATTTAGATAATACAGAGATCTCAGGATGCCTGTTGAGTGAATAAGGAACACCTGATGAGAGCCAGGGTTTCCCACAGGCAGGCAGAGAAATCGTACACCCACATACATCAGCCTCAGCTACAATTCCTAGGTTGTCAGGAAGGGAAGATCACAGAACTTCATGGGCAGGGACTGATACTGCGGCCTAAAGGCAGAATTTCTCCTTTGTTTCTTAGAAAAATCCTCAGTTCTATTTTTAAATCCTTCCACCAGATAGCGTTAATTTACCCAGAGTATTTCCTTTACTAAACACCAACAAATTAGGAACTTTTAATTGCAACTGCAAACCTCCTTCATCCTGGCCCCTACATTTGTGTTTGACTGAGTAACTGGCACTCTAGTCTAGCCAAGGTAACACTCAGAAAGCTGTCACCGCCTGCTGGCTGAATCCTGTGTATTAATTTCTTATAGCTGTTGTGGCAAATTATTACAAACATGGTGGACTATAACAACAGATATTTATGCTTCTATGGCTTTGGAGGCTAGAAATTTGCAGCTAGAGTCTCTTCCTTGCTACTTGTAATTTTGGTGCTTGTCACACAGTGCCATGCTCTGTCTTCATGGTCACGTTGCTTCTCTTCTGTCGGTATGCTAAATCTCTCTCTGTCATTCCCTCATAAGGACATTTGTCACATTTAGGGTTTAGCAGACAACCTTGGGTAATCTCCCATCTAAAGAGCCTTAATTTCATCAAATCTGCAAAGGCAGTTTTACCATGGATGGTTAAGATTTACACTTTACAAGACTTGGGACCTAATGCCTTTGGGGCTCATTATTTGGATTGTAACGTCATCTCCTTGTATGTTTTGGGAGGTTTGCTTTGAGTCAGAGATTTGCTGTCCTATAGGGTGGGAATACAAGGGTGGAACTGCCACATTCCTGCCTTTAAGAAACTGACTAAAGAACAATTGTAATCAAAGAAGAGGACAGGTGATGGAGACAGGGTAGAAGACATGAGAGGAGTTGGCGGGGGAAGGGATGAAGATAATGCAAAGACAATACTCATGTATGAAATTCTTAAAAGTTAAAAAAATGTAAAAAAGAAAATATAATTTTTATACTTACAAAAAGAAAGAAGTCAAATGGGGAGTGGCCGGGAGGGCAGCCTGGGGATAAGACAAGGAGAGAGTGAGTCCTTGTTGGTTATCTGTAATGTGCAGGTTGTAGAGGTAAGAAAAGACCACACTGAACTGAAAATACAGGAAGGCTTCAAGGAGGAGGGAGTGCCTGAATGGGACACTAAAGGTTAAGAATGTTAGAGTAGTCAATCTCAGACTGTACTGCTCACCTTGAAAGCGGCTTAGAACAGACTCCAGAGTCTGATTCAAAATAGGGTCTGATAACGTGCATTCTAGCGCATTTCTGGCTATGGGTCTGAGTAGCCCACACTTTCAGAATCACTGTTTAGGCTTATAAAGATGATCATATTCATACTTATAATCTCAACACTTGGGAAACTGAGGCAGAGATTGAGGCCAGTCTGGGCTATATAGCCTGAATCTGTTACAAACAAACAGCAAGCTAACAGACAAAAACCATGACAGTGATGATGGAGACATAGATTAGTTTAGGTCATAATTTTAACATCACATTCTCAGAAAGACCTTGAACATTTGTTGTATCTGTTCTGGTTTTCTTGATTTTATTTATCATTCCCTTGAAGCAGGTTATCACCTGTAACTCTTGCTTCAGTAGATTGTCCATCAGGTACACATGCTGTGCCTTTTGTTCACAGCACTTAGAAAAGTGCTTAGGGCAGAGTAGGTGTTTAGTAAATGTTTGCTCAGTGAAAGAATGGTTTTGGGTCTCATGTAGTTTAAAATTCTTTAATTCATCTGACTTTCATTTTTTCAACTCTAAACCAGTTACTGCATTTTGACAATTATTTAAATAGAATCAAATGAGTCAAGTTGGCTATTTGAGGGTTTCTTTTCTCAGTAAGATATTCTGGTTGTCAGAGCCTATGTAGAGCAAAAGATAATTTGGAGTTTCTTTAAGCAGTGTAGAAATGCCCATAAAATAATTAGGATGGTTTAAACTCATTTAATTCTTAATATTTCCATTTCTGAATAAATATTTCACGCATTGCTCTTCTGGGAGGCAAAGAGCCAGGAAATTTCAGCAATAATATGTGTATAAAATTTCTCTTTTCCCATAGCAGCACATTTTGAAAGATATCTCAACAGGTTATGACAAGTAGAACAGGAAAATATTATTTTAATTTCCCTGGGTCAATTATTAGAATTACTGAAAAAAGTACTTAAATCACACTTTATCAGTATGATCCACTCAGAAAAGGGAGGTGGGTGAGAAAAACCCAGACTGGTTTATCATAATTAAGTTTGTGTCCAAAATGCCAAAACAAATCAGATGCATTGGGCACATCTGTCCTGCAGCTCCTAGATACATCCGTGAAGGGGGGGCGGGGAGGGGGTTAGGCCTGTCTAAATGTGGCTAGCTGCTATAAAGCAGGTGGTGCATCTTATGAGCTCTGTTCCTGTCCTTTCCCCTCAGAAACAGATGCCAATAATGAAAATGCTCAACATGTAGAAGGATGTTGTGCAAAGCTAGAAACTGATGGAGACTCTTGGGTCTGATAATATACTACAAGGCTCTTCCTTCATTCCTTTCCTGCTGAACAAGGATCGGGGACAGTTGGTGGAACTGGGGCCAGGCTTGGGATAGCACACTCCATGTGCAATGACAGGGTGATTTGCCCAGGGCGTACCCATCTTTAGCACAGGTTTTCTTCATCCTAGAAATCCTCTTTTTTTTTTCAACACACCAGGACAACCGGTCACCCAAAAAACAGGCTGGCTCTCATACTGGATAATGATGCCCTGAGACTGAAGATAATCGACAGAGACTGGATGGCCATCTCTGTGTACTGATGGAGAAGTGTTTTCTGTGGGAGCTGGATCAGGCTCTAATGGGCTGCAGAGGCCACCTTGCTACCACCCTGTCATTCTATAAACAAGTAGGCCCTGTCCTAAAGATGCAAAATGATTACTTATATTTATATAAACTAGTATTTACTTAATTTTTTTATTTTAACTTTAAAGGAAAGGTGGGTGAATTAATAAGTTGTTATATTGTTGATCATTGTCATAAAGTCTTATTTGCCAAATAAGTCTCTCCTCTGCCATAAACATATTAATTGGTGTTTACATTTCCTGTGGTTGGGAGATGGCTCTGCCATGCAAGCATGAGGACTGGATCCTAGCATTACGTGGTAAATGCCAGAAGTGGTAATGTAGGCTTATAATCTCAGTACTGGGGAGGCAGAGACAGTAGGAGCCCTGGAGCTCACTGGCCATAATGCCTGGTCTCATCACTGAGACCCAGTTAGAGTGAGAGACATCATCTCCAAAAATAAGGTATGGGGCTCCTGAGGAATGACACCAGAGGTTGATTTCTGGCTTCTACATGTGTAAGCACACATGTACCCCCACACAGGTAAACACACACATACCTCTACATACACAAAAAAGTAAAAAAAAACTTTTACTTCATATCAAGGCACAAGTGTGGATGAGTGTGAGATGCTGAAACCTGGCTGGTAAAGTTTTTATTTTTTTCTTTACAGCTGATGGTATTTGTTCAACTAACTCACCAGTTTATGAAATGGTGCAGTATATGTGAAGGGCACAAGATCCCACCTGATATTAATTCTCCCCTTATTTCTTACCTAAAGGTGTCTCACTTTATTTGGTCAACAACACAAGCAGTTTAGAAGACTCATTTTCCCATGTTTTACATGTTGAGGACCCACCCTGTAGTGCAGTTCTGAACAATGTGGTATAGGTAGAAGGGTCCTGTGATTTGTTTTTACCATTGGAAAAAGATGACAATGTCTGGAGATGCAGCATCCATGTTGTTCCCACGAAATAACACACTTGAACGAAAGGCAAAGGAACTCATCTGAGCTGATGAAGTAATTTCTTCTTCCAGAATTTTTTTAGATAAGATACTTGGTTGAGCCTCTGTTAGTATCTGTGCTTGTAGGGTCTTCTGTTTCTTAGAAGTGATTGCTTCCTAAGTTGTCCAGGACCACATGAGAAAGTGGGGAAAATACTATAGTAGAAGGATGGGACACTGTTCTAGGTCTCCTTTTTGTCCTACCGTACTCTAGTCATGAGAGCAGGCAGTTGTCTTAAGGCATCCCTCTAATCAAGGACGCAGTTGCCTTTCCTGTTGGATGGCACATAGTGGGCTATCTAGCAATACTGCTAAATGTATAGAAAAGAATAAAAAACACTTTATTATAATACAAAGGGACAAGCTGGTTGAGATTTGAGATCCATTTTAGGTTGAAGAGATTTAATTATAGGCAAATCATTTCTAAAATAGAATTTGCTATTTCTAAGAAACTTGATCGTGTGTGTGTGTGTGTGTGTGTGTGTGTGTGTGTGTGTGTCTGTGCATGCTCTCATGTACTTATTTTGTGAATATCCACAAGATATATTTATAATAATAGACATTCCTTTGTCTAAACCAGAGTTCATTTTCCTGCTATATTTTACTGTGTTTTTCTGGCAAAGATGTTTGTCTTGGGCTATATTTGGTTTAGATAGAGCCATTCTATTATGCATTCTGCTCTTCTCCCTAGGTCTGATGTTGAAATTGATTGATGTTAATGAACTGCCTTGAGCTTCATGGAGATCTGGGATTATTACAACCTAAGGAAGAAGGGTCATGCTTGTGTGACCAAGGTAGAGAAGTTAATAACAAGACCTGTTCAATTTTTGTCCTCCCCAAGCTGCACCTGTGAATGGTATCCCCAAACCTCTTATGACCTGGTTTCACCACAGAGCTGAAATGCAGTGGATTTGCATCTGTGCTTTGGGTCTATCTGATCAGGGATGTTGCCTGGTCACCTGACTTCTAAGAAGTCAGGAAATCCACCCACATCTGGGAGAAACTTGATGCCTTATAGGCCAAGCTCAAGTTCAGTATAAGTATCTCTAATCTGAGGGAAATCTCAAAAGGGACCACCTTATTCAATATTGAAAGGCTATTGAGGAATGCAAGCTGCCACTCAAGATGTTTGCCAATGTACTGCCAGTTACAGAGAGAAGTTTGGAAGACTTGTGCCTTTGTAGTGCTTTCACAAAAGGAAAACAAAAACAACCACAAACAACAGCATTTATTGGTTGCCATAGTCTCTGAGAAGCAAAACGAGAGGAATAATTTCAGTCTCACCAGACTACCAAACCTTATTCTTTACCTCCACTCTACCCTCCAACTATCAGGCTACTTCATGTTAATTTTTTTTCATGGAGAAGCTGGCCACCTTTCTCATGTCCTCCCCTCCTGAGCTGGCTACAGAGCTTTTGCTTAGTGACCTCTGGAGCCCATTAAGAGTTCCAGGTGGTCTTTTGTTCTTGCAGTCAGGTCCTGCAGGGAAAGCACAGTGACTTTAGAGGCATCCTTTCCATCTTGGTGAGACAAGACAAAAATAAATATATTCCCAAAAGAATCTGCAAGACGCACTCTCACTTTCATCTCTTCTAGATAGGACCTTAAAAGGGAACTTGCAGTTCAGAACATCAAGCTCATCTCTGCCTCCTGTAGTGATGAATGATGTATTGTTGCTTAAATGTGTTTAGATGCTTTGTCAAGTACATACACCTTGAAAACTAAGTCATTATTGAAGTATGGTGAGTATGTCAGAGCTTTATAAACTTAATTTTAAATCTTTATTTGAATTTTTATGCCATTATTCTATCTGTATTTAAAGAACGCTGGGTCTGAACCTATGTGGAGCAAGCGTATTTCACCAGAAGGCAATACCGACTAAGATAAAAGCACAAGATTAAAACATCATATATACCTACCTTCAAGGTCTGGTTTTGATTTTCCTAGTTGTGTGGTTTAGGTTGCTATGCAGTCTATTTGGGCTCTAACTTTCCCATCTTAGATATTTATTTATTATCATTAATTATGTATATGTGTGTGCCTGTGTATGAGTATGTGCATGTGAGTACAAATGGCTATGGAGGCCTCTGACGCTGAAGTTGTAGGCTTTGTGAGGCGCCTGATGCAGGGCCTCTGGATGAGCAGCAGGTGCTCTTAACCATTGAATCATCTCTTCAGCCCCTAATTTTCCCATTTTAAAATACTTCTGATACCACTGGTGTAGCTATTGAACATAAAGTATGATAATGTAGGAATAGCAAAGGCCTCAACATAGGATAAGCACTTGAGGCGTGTGTGTGTGTGTGTGTGTGTGTGTGTGTGTATGTGCATGTGTGTGAATCCCCTAGGCCATAGACTGTAAAGATAATTTGTAGATTGGGTTAGTTACACACATACACACACATCTAGACTTTTAGTGTTATATTTAATTTTGGTAATCCATACATATGTTTACATATGCATTTATATAAATATGAATATGTGCATAGGGACTTTACTTCCATTTGGCATCTAGTACTTAGTTGCCATATGGTATAAATGTGGGGTATGTTTCATTGTTTTCAAAGCATGTAGTGCTATATGTCCAGACAAGCCCTGTCTCCACAGTGTTATATGCTCCTGTTTTCCCACTCAAAATTCTGATCTGGTCCACTTCCAGCTAGCCCTCCTCTACCACTTTCCTCCTATGATTTAGCTCAGTTTACTCCTTTTAGTCATGAAATATTTCCTGAAAGCTCATGTGGTAAAAGTTTGGTCTCCAGATGATGGTCCTGACTTGATAATAAGGCCCCTAATTTCATCAATGGGTTGATCCTTAGCATAATGGATTATTGGAGATGGGGCCTAACTGGAAGAAGTGGATCACTGGGATATGTGTTTAAAGTGTGTATCTTGTCCAAACTCTTCCTTTATTTTTTCCCTCATATCTAGCATGAGGTGAGCCACTTTGACTCTAGCACAAGCTCCTTGTCATGCTTCTCTGCTTCACAGCACATGGGAAGCAACAGACCCAAGTCATTGGGCCTGAAATTTCTAGAATGTGAGTCAAAATAAATCCTCCCTTCAGTTGTTTACTCATATACCTTGTCACAGAGACAGAGACTAACACAGTCCTCAAGTATATCTTAGCTTCAGTGTCTCTATCCTGTGTGTGAACTGTTTTCACCATCCAGAACACCCTTTATCCTTTCCTTTCTTGGTTCAGAAAACCATAATCCTATTTGGTAGCCAGCACAAATGTCATCCTTCCTCATGAACTCCCACCCCCCTAGCAATTCACATTTCTGTACTTTTGTTTTATAGTTGCTGTTTAACTGAACTGTAGTAATGTAGATGTTACTGGAACATCTCTCCCATTAGACTCTTCTCATATGACCCCCACAATACAACACAGAGGTGGGAGAAGTTCTAGGTTGTCAGCATATATCTTTGTCTAACATTGGAATGAGTGTGTATAGCCATAGGATGCTGAATATAATGTTTATTTTAGCATAACACAATTTCTCCAGTCTTCAACAGATATAAATTAGATACGACTCACTTTTATTTTATTGTTAAATAATTCAATATTTACTTTAAAACAGTATCTTGCAGACTTTAGCAGCACTGTCAACAGAGCTCTGTGATGGTAAATTCTATACTGTACAACATGGTGGCCTTTGGTTCTGCTGAGCATTTGCAACGTTAGTAGAATGACAGAGCAGCTTGTATTTAATTTAAGTAATTTATACCTAAATTTACTAAGTATATTGCCAGGAGCCACCATATCAAACAGTGAAGGTCTATCCATAGTCCTCATGAACATTAGTGCATGAACATTAGTGTTCATATTTCTGGAATCCTAGGACCAATAAGTTTATTGATCTCATTAGCCCAAGGCACCTAAAATGCAAAACAAAGTCCATCTCAATTTATCAATTAATAATTTTGTATATATTAAATGTTGAATCACTTTTAGAAATTATTATACTTAGCTTCATTAAATGCTACACAGCAAGAAACAAATTAAGAACACAATATTTGTTCATTCAGATAGAATTAACCTCTTTTCCTCCTTCAGGATTGATTAAAAAATGTTTGGCTTCTAAGATTATCCTAACAGATAATTGTCTTCAGTTCTATAGAGACTAATAACAAATAGGTAAATTTCAGTACCAGAAGGGCGGATGGCTCCAAGGTGCAA
The DNA here is from genome assembly GCF_000622305.1 of Nannospalax galili. Classification (NCBI taxonomy): domain Eukaryota; kingdom Metazoa; phylum Chordata; class Mammalia; order Rodentia; family Spalacidae; genus Nannospalax; species Nannospalax galili. Next base: position 2,955,741 of record NW_008355275.1, read on the forward strand.
TTTAATACAGCATAGGCTTGGTGTGATCTTTTGTTCCATTGGGGTACTTTGAGCCTATGAAGTGATAATTTTCTAAATTGCACCCTGGTGGCTAAATGTTAACTCAGCCCCAGAGACGTCTAGTTTAAAGTCAAGGAGTAGGTTCAACACTATTAAATCTGGATTTACAAAATTTACTCCCTTTATACCTCTAAATTAAGAAATAATTTTCAAAATGAAACTGCAAATTAATGGATGGGGGAATAGTCATACATAAATTGCCTGGATTTCATACTTGAGAAGTTTTTTTTATATGCTAAGGATTATTTTTGATTCAGTCTCTGGGAAACTGGAAGTAAAGTTTTGTTATCAGTTTTAATAATTCTCAGGAGTACAGTTCTGTATACTTCTTTGTTACTTTTAATTGTTCTATATACTTCGTTATTTTAATTCATTATGATTTTTACTGTCCAGTTTTATAAGCTACACGTTGTAGCTATGAGTTTTCTTTCTCTACACTTAAAAATACTGATAAAGTCCATTTACTCATTTTCAAATTTATTAATAATATCCCACAGAAGCCCCACATTCTGGGTGGGATAAAGCAAACTTATTTAGTCTAATGTAGAAAATGTAATAGACCCTCTGGGTAAAGTAAGTTCTGGGGGGTGCTTCTATTTTCCAGTTTCCACATGTGTTTCATATTGCTATTTTCTCAGAAGTTACCAGAAGTGATGGCCATAAAGGCATAGAGTGGAATCCTATCTTCCCTTCCATAGAGCAATGGCTCTCTGGGCAGCTGCATGTGCTTTTGGATGACAGGCCCCTTCTGTTGCAACAATACTTTCTTTTCCTTATTTCTATGAGAACTAATTTTTTTCCCAAAGCAGCCTCTCAGGGCTCTAGTCCTAGACCTCCCTTATCTCCTCCTGTCAGAAGTAGAGCCAAGGACCTGGTTAGAAGGCAGGTCCCTAGGATGCTTATTTTGTTGAGATAATCCAGTGCTCATCTTTATTAGTGCCCAAACCAGACTACTGAGATGAAGAACATGGATCCCCATGAGCTCCTACAGACCCCTCTGCCACTCTTCTCTCTTCAGCACATATAAATTTGTTTATACACTTTAGAGAATCAGATGACAGCTTTACAGAAGGAGTGTACTTTGTTAGTAAACAAAATAACACAAACTCCTACTGTGATGGTGTCAATCTCCCCTTGGGTGGAGGAGAAGAAAACTGGATGAATTGTTGCAGAACCAAAGGCAAATGAAAGAAAAGCTCATTAAGGGAAGTTTGTGTCTGAGATGCCTTACCTCCGGGAATTAACTGGCACCAGCGCAGAGCAGGCACATCAGGAATATCCAAACTTGTAGGCCACTGAAGCACAGGCTTTAAAAAAAAAACTCTGTAATGTAGGGTGTTATAATCCCCATCTGACAGAGTTGCTTCTGAAACAATGAAACCAGGTGAGAAACAAGAATCACTTCAGCATGCATGGCTCAACTTGTACCTCTGCAACATGAAAGAGGAATGCATGTCACTTGTATTTAATGATGAGTCCGATGATTGATGATTGAAACTATGACTGTTAAATAAGCAAATACTAAGGACTCAGTGTATTATATAATCTGATTGTGCAGTCCTTTGTAAAACAGAATTTATAAGTAATCCTGGTGTTTTAATGCCTTTATGGTTTTCTGCATTTCAGTGTTGAAAGTTCAGCCATTAAAAATGACTTCCCTTTTCATTTTCTCTTTCCCAGGTACAGTGACTTTGCATGTAACGTGTTCTGCAGGTTTTGAAGAAACAGCTGTTTTTAGAGAAATCCTACTGTTGCCAGATTTATTTCACTGAGATTCTGCAGGCTCAGTTTAGCAAATCTGTTTGTTTTGCAGTAGATGAAGAAAATGGTGGTGAAAAATGGACTGTCAGGTTTGTACTGCTCTGCTGTCTTCCCAGCTAAATGTGCTAGGCATTAATGAGTCAAGTGTAAAAATAGAGTTATCTGGGGTACAATGTACAGTTACTTTATAATAATATACTCATCTACTTCAAGTCTCAGGCAAACCAAACCTTTGAGCTAAAACTCCTTCTTGGTTTTCTGAGAAGCCATATGTAACTCCAAGAGGTATTCTAATTAAAATTCTGCAACAAGACTCAATGCAACAAATGATGCAATGTGTGTTTTAAACCTTCTTTCCTATTGCTAGTCTGTCAAATATCAAGGACGAATAATTAGTAAACATAAATTCATCCCAGAGCATTGGATACACACCTCTTAGGGGCTTCTGAATAAGGATACAAAAACTTGTACCTAGGACTTTGAAACTTTGGAATGCGATTGATAGGTAAGGACGTACTGATAGGGAGGCTTAAGAAATACTATGCCAATTAAAGATGAAGGGTATAAGAAATTGATACACACTGATTTCTTTAGGCATTTAAAAGAATTGGAGATTGGGGCTGGAGAGATAGTTCAGTTGTTAAGAGCACTGGTTGCTTTTGCAGATCAGAGTTTGGTTCCCAGTACCCATATGTCTGCAAACAACTGTTCATAACTCCAGTTCCAGGGGATCTGATGCCTTCTTCTGGCCTTCATGGGCATTTTACTCACATGGTGCATTCACATACATGCAGACAAGACACTCATACACATAAAATAAAAATAAATGAATAAAAAGAATGAGAGGTTTTTATGAGTCCAGGGAACTGAAGAAAATTGGATTGTAAAGGGTAGAAAAGAAATCAGAGATTAGGACTAAAGAAGATTAAATTCAGAACAGGGACAGACCACAAAATTAGGCAGTGGGCATGAGGCACAGCTTAGCTGCAGAAGAGATTCTGAGGTACAGTTCTGATTGTGAGGGAAGACTGAGCCAGAGTGGGTGTCAACTTCACTAAGGGCTAAATGCACATTAAACTTTCAATGTGAGATACTCTTCTAAGGCTCATGTTTTTTAAAGACTTGGTCTCTAGCTGGTGGTTCTCTTTGGGGAGTTTAACTTTTGGCACTCTGACCTTTGGGTCACTGAGAATGTGCCTCGTAGATGATATCCCTTTTTGACTTTGACCTGAACTCTATGCTTCTTGATCCATCCAAACATCAAAACATAAACAAGCCATGCTGCACCATCTTGCTGCCACAGAGAGAGGGGACCCAGCTGCCACTCCTTGCCTACCACTGTGGACTGATATTCCTTGAAGTTAGGAGCTAAAACAAATTCTCCCTCTTTATGTTGCTTCTGTCAGGTGATGTCATAGTGTTTTTCTTCCTTTGAATCTGCAGCCATGGAAACAGGCAGTGCTTCTGGACTGTGTCTGTGTGCGGGTGTTTGTGCTCAGTGCTGTTTAAGGTCTTCACTGGAACAGGTGGATACTGTACCACAGGGACAGTTTTGGAGACAGTTCCCAGGAAACAGGAGTGAAGATGGTGGTCACTGGGAAAAGGGAGCCAGTAAATGGCTTACCTACTCTAAAGGGACAGCCTTAGAAAAAGGGAAATGTCACAGGATTTTGATTCTTGCCAAGGGGACAAAAACTGACGGCTCGGTTGTTCTTTACTTGCAACCTAATTCAGGTGGCCAATTTTCACACTGGCTCTTTTCTTTGAATTGCAATCATGCTGAGGTTGTCCATATGGAGCTTACAAGTGAGAAAAGACACAGAAAGAAATAATAGAGGCTTTGCTGGAGAGCTACCTTGCAAATAGTTCCTAAACCAATAGAATTTTATGTTTTTAATTTTAATTTTTATTTTTTCTGATAAATATTTTTATTTGTTTATTTATTTGCTGAGAAACACAAATAGGATTTTAAAATACTCCTTCTATCATGTAGTTTTTCTGGACATAAATTGAAAATCACTAATTTCAACATCATCTCTTTTCAAGATTAAAACTTACTTTTCTATCTTGCATTTAAATATTTGTCATCTATCATTATCTCTTTAAATTCCAACACATAGACTTGGATTACTCATTTTATTGAGGCTAAACTCTAGGCTGGCTTCCATGGTGACATCACCATTTCTATTTCCACAGACTCTGTTACCATTTTCCTAGCTTGGAAAGTACCAAATGTTTGGCTTTGATCCAAATTCTACTCTTCCTTCAAAATTCATCTAAAGCTCTACTTTGTTTCATTATTTTTTAAAATTTGAGTTTCTAATGACTTCTATTTTTCTCTGGACTACTGAAGGACTTAAAAAATATCGAGTATGTTAAAGCTGTAATGAAATGCTTCTTCTAAAAAAATTAAAAATATATATAATTAAAAAATAAAAAAAATAAATATTATTTACGCTAAAAATATGGGAAATAGAACTGTAGAGGACCAACTAGTTAGACTGTTGAAAACTTCCCCAATGAATCAAGTCAATCTTCATCACTGTAATTCTGTTGTATTTTTAACGAATCAGGAAGATTAGGCTGCAGTAGTCAGCCTCTTTGTAGCTGTAAGGGATGCCAGCCTACTCCCCTTTGTTTCAGTGTTTCTCTTCTTGTTGCTAGAGAGGTAGAGCAGAATGCGGGCTCATGTATTTTTGTATTTGATGATGTATCACACATTTATTGAGAAGTGATTATCTTTCAAAGATCGTTTAAGCACTGGAAATGTTAAAGTGAAAAAATGCAGACCTTTATTATGAGGTGATCACGATATAGTATGAACGTGAGCTTCATTCATAGTGGACAATCTGTGTTTCTTTTTTATTTATTTATTTATTTATTTATTTATATTTATTATTTCTTGTGTATGAGTGTTTTGCCCACATATATGTAAGTGTACCACATGCACAAAATGCCCACAGAGGCCAGAAGAGTGTGATATATCTCCTGGAACCAAATTTTCAGAAGGTTGTTAGCAGCCATGTGGGTGCTGGGAACTTAACCCTGGTCCTCTGCAAGAGCAGTCAGTGCTGATAACCTCTGAGCTATCTCTCCAGTCCCCTGTAGGTGTTTCTTGAAGAAAGGGAAAAAAAAGGAGAAAGAACACCAACTATTATTATTGACTTTTTTTTAAAGATATGAACTTTTGCATTATATTGTCTAGCTTTAATATTTGCTTTGACACTGGGTAGTTACTAAACTATGCCTCAGTGGCCTCATTTTTGAAGTTGGTTTTAGATTTGGATGCACTAATACAACTTAGCATGCTTAGCACAGTATGTGGCACTTAGGTTCTCCACAGAGGTGATGGACAATGATAAAAGTGAATTTGATTGGGGCTGGAGAGATGACTCAGTGGTTAAGAGCATGTACTGTTCTTCCAGAGGACCCAAACTAAGCTCCTAGCACCCACATGGGGCAGCTAACATCTGTCTGTAACTCCAGCTCTAGTGGATCCAACACCACCTTCTGACCAAGTCTTGTGGTCATGTGCATATAACACCCTACATGTACAAACAATTAAAAATTAAATGAACCTTTAAAGAATGAATTTGATTTATTGAACAGAGGTATTTTCAAAATGCCATGGGTACACAGAAGCAAGGTATTCTGCTCAGGCCGTCGGCGCACAAGTTGGGCGAGATGGACCGCCTGGGAGAAGAGGCATGTAAGGGCAATCCTCAGAGTTCTCAGAGCTATATGGCACCACAGGTGGACTTATAAGAGTGAGGGAGAAACAACAGAACTGACCTTTACAAACTGGAAGATGGAACACATGTTCTTAAACTCAGTCAGAGATGTCATTGGTAATGTGACATTATTCTAAGAAATCCAGGGCAAGCACTACTTTCTGAGACAATAATCGATTGAAGCAACTTACCATGTACTAGCTCTTTGTCCAGCGATCTTTGTAAAGAATGCCTAAAAATATCTATAAATGAGGACAAACGACTAAGAAAAACACTGCACATCATATCAATTGCTTGCCAGCATTTGCACTTCTAAGACAATATTAAATGCAAAATCTGGTTGCTTTTGTCTATCCCAAGATCCAAGGCTTATTGATAAAAATACATTTAAAAGATAAATGCTAGAGGTCCAGCAAGAACAATCTCTTGTCCACAATCAAAGTAGAGCTTTTTCTTGCTGCTTTTACATAGTCACCAGGGTAGAAGTTGTTATTTCTGCACATTTTGGGTGGTAAAAGCTCTCACATATATATCTTTGCTGAGTTTTAAGCAAAGTGCTTTTTGAAAAAGCTTAACAGTTTTGTAGGTTTATCATATGGCTCTTTTCTTAAAGCTCAAATTAAATAATTGTTATTTTTGTCAAGCCTTAGAGTGCTGTCTGACTATATTAATGTGTGCCTTACAAAATGAAAGCTCAACTCTCCAAAGTCTCTCAAATGTGCATAGTGTGATCCTATTTTTGTAGTATATGCATGTATATATATACAAATGCAGAAAAAATCTTCAGAAGGGTCCACAAGCTATTAGTAGTCAATCACCCAAGGACAGTGATTAGGTGGAATAGATGGGCCTTTAATTTTTGCAACTTACGTGTTTTGAAGTACAATAGGCATAGTTGCAGTGAATAAATCCCCCAAAATGGATGCCTCAAAGAACACAGCATTTTACTTTGTACCACCTATCTGAGGGCAATTCCTATTCACATAAGGCAAATATACAAGTTGGTCCTGGGTACAGGTATCATGCCCAGATTCATGGGCATTGGCTTGCATGGCTGGAAGGAAATAAGCATAGATTATTATTCATTGGGGTGTGTGTGTGTGTGTGTGTGTGTGCGTGCATGCGTGCGTGCGTGCGTGTGTGTGTGTGGTGTGTATGTTTAATTGACCAGACCTGAAAATGGCAATTTTTTCTCATATTCATGTTGCCAGAACCTGGTTATTTGGCCACATCCAGTTGCAAAGAAGGCTAGGAACGGATTCTAGCTGTGTTCATGGAAGAAAAGAGTGGCAGAGATTTTGCTGAAATAGCATGGCTTTTCAGTCACAAAATCTATCTGCATCATAGTCATTATACACTTTCCTTTAGGGGCACGAGAAAAAGATCCATGGAAACATTGAACTTAAGTTCAAATGTACAAATATTGAGTGATACATATGGCTTTCAATCATATCCAGATAATTTTATATTGATTTTCTGTATTAAAATTATGTTATATCTTCCTTACTCCACTGCGGGTGGGGGATGATCAGGGCAAGATCCCTACAATAATAATTCCTATTCAGAAACGGGAAAAATAAATTCACACAGCCATCATTGGCTTATGGCAACAGTACAACCCTTCTGGGCAAACACCTACCTTGAAAACCCTCCTCCCTGACAGTGGGAAAATTCTTTAAAGGAGTCTTGATTCTGATACCTTGGCGGAACTCTTCGTCTATTGAATACACCCAGCACTGCTTTGAGTGAGCCTTCCTTGTCTATAAGCAGATGAGAACTAGGAGGATAATTTCCTCAGGGGCTCCACAACTCTCAGCTTACGTTCTGCTACATCAACATGTGACCCAAGAATTCTTTCAAGACATAAGTAGTCAAAGCCTTTTTATTTTTAAAAATATTTTATTATTTTTATTTTATGTGTGTGAGTGCATTGCCTGCATACACGTAAGTGCACTCATGTCATGCAATGCCCATATAGGTCAGAAAAAGGTGTCGAATTCCTCTGGACTGGAGTTACAGATGATTGTTAGTCACTATGTGGGTGCTGTAAATGGAACCCAGGTCCTTGGAAGAACAGCCAGTGCTCTTAACCACTGAGCTATCTCTCTAGGCTCCGTCAAAGCCTTTTTAGTTTAGGTTTCTTTGGCAATATTTTTTCAAAGGTTTAGCTCTCTCTCATCTATTTGCTTCCAGTGAGTTGTTTGTGAAAATAGCCACCCCAAAATACTTCCCTAAGACGATAATGTTTAACATTTTTCTACTACCTGACTCCTCTAATCCAATGTCCAACTCCCTCCCCTTGTCCCAGGCCATCAACACTGGTGGAAAGTGGAAAATAACTATGTGGAACAGGATATTTGCCATAGTGTTAAGTACCTCTGTTTAGCTAATAAAAATTGATGGAGGTTTTAAAGTATATTTTTTGTTTCATTTTCTGTTTTTTAGGGATCATTAGCAATTATATTCCAGATCCATAAAGACTGTTTTTCTGGACTTCCTTAATTTTTCAATTCCTGCTTGCCAATCAAGCAATTCTTTTTTGAGTTTTTTTTTGTATGTGTTTTTGTAACTTTTTATGTATTTAAAAATTTGAATGTACGAAGTAATAGGTTTAATAATGACATTTTGAAACCAAATTTGTTTTTGTCAATCTCCTCCCTGATTCTTCTCCCCCAATCACTGTCCACTCCTCTACCCTTCCATACCCAGTAGTCTCCTTCCAATTTCATCTCACATGTCTTCTATCATGGTCCCTCATCTAGCTTCATGACCTATACCCCCCATACACACACACACACACACACACACACACACACACACACAACTTAATAGCTAGAATCTGCATATAAGGGAGAACATGCGTTTGCCATTGTGAGTCTGAGTTACCCTACTTAATATAACAACTTCCAAACCCATCCATTTTCCTACAAATTTCATTTTTCTTTACTAAACAGCATTCTGTTGTGTATATGTACCACATTTTCATTACTCGTTCATCAGTTGATTTGCATCTACATAGATTCCACATCTTTTCTTTAGTGAGTAATGTCCAGGTATCTCTTTAATATAATATCAAGTACTTTGCATGTCTGCCCAGTTTGGATTAGCTGGGCTGTATGGCTGTTCTATTATTGCTTTCTGGAGAAACCGCTATAACTTACTTCCATAGTGGCTGTACTAGTTTACATTTCCACTAATAGGTAATAAACATTCCTCTTTTCCCGCATCTTTGCCAACATTGGTTGTCTCTTGTTTTTGATGATAGTCAATCTGAGTGGATAAGATGGAACCTCAAAGTAATTTACATTTCCTTGATAACTAAGAATGTTGAACATTTGAAAAGTGCTCACTGGCCACTTTTATTTCTTCTTTTAATAGTTCTCTGCTCATTTCATTAACCCATTTGTTGACTGACACTTTTTAAAAAAATAAATAATTTATTGAGAATTTCATATATGCATATAAGGTGTTTTGATCAAATCCATGCTGCTCCTTCCCCTCCA
>NW_008355275.1:2966577-2967082 GCF_000622305.1 Nannospalax galili
CTTTTACATTCTCATTTTCTTTTTTACTTTAAATAATTATGAGACACAATAACATTAACAAATAAATTTTCCATCTGTTGGGATACTAAGCAATGCTTATTCCCTTTCAAGGTTCAAGTGTCGAGCCAATGTTTGATTAAAGTTTTACCGGGGAACCGATGAATTTATTGAGCTTACTTACTGAGATAACTGAAGGGTTGCTGAAGTGTATGTATGACCTGAGGATATGCACACTGGTCATGCTTTCTCTTCCTAGCCTTCCCCAGATTGTATACTTTAGCCCTCCCAAAATCCAGGAGGCCACGTGTGATTAGGGCCAAATTACATACAGTTGGCTGGGAAGAGTGTTTTTGGTGTTTAATGTTTATAGTTCTTTATGTAGTCTAGATACTACCTGAATTACAACTGGTAAAGACATTGTCTTGTTCTATAGGTGTGTTTTCATTCTGATGATCATTTCTCAGGCTGTACCGACACTTAAAATTTCATGTAATTCTATTTTTCA
>NW_008355275.1:2967124-2974229 GCF_000622305.1 Nannospalax galili
CCCACTGAAAGGGTACTCCAATTGCCTCACCCTGCATCCCTGTTTAGCATGGAAGAAGCCAGAGCGGTCTGCATCCCTATTCCTATTGGCCTTTTGGGTAAGCCCTTCAGAGGATGGCGTGATAAGAATAGGAGGTAGGAATCGGCTAGGCAGTTAGGGTAAAAAGACCCCAAAGAAAAGTAGCCAGTTTCTTGGCTAAAACTCACAATGTCCTTGTTCCTTTTAGCAACATACTCCATTCCAAAGGCTGAAAATATTTGGGAGCTTGTATCTAATCCTTAAAAGATTTTAGGGTTACCGCTTCAGAGGGGGGGGGGAGGTTAGAGTAGCAAAAAAAAAAAAAAAAAAACCCCTTTTAAAAAAAAAAAAAAAAAAACAAAAACAAAAACACCCCCAAGCTGTGGATTTCTGGTGGGTATCTAAGAGCAAAGGCAATGGGCAATATTGTTTGAAGGTCTATGGGACCCCTGGTCAGCAGCTCAGGTCTGATAAGGGCAATGTCCCCCTGTTATAAGGTAACTCCTTTTAATCTCCTTTTATAATGCATATGTATATACTTTAAGAAGCTTCTATAGTGATAGGCTTCCACATGTTTTTTTCTAAAGGTCTTTAGTGTTGGTTAGCCTCCCCATCCTCCCTCTTCTGCCCTGCCCTCCCATTCCCCACCCCACTAAACCCTTCCTATCCTATTGTTCCCCTTTCCTGCTTTGTATCACTGCATTTTACCACCCCCTCCAGGAAGCCTCCCACCCCACTCTATTGCCACTTATTAGTTTCTTGACTTCTCAGGATTTTCAAATTGGGACACGCATACCTAGGATCTCAAAGCTCATGTCCAGCTCTGAGAGAGAACATGTGTGTGTCCTTCTGGGTCTGGAGGACCTCACTCAGGATGATTGTTTCCCATTCCATCCATTTACTGGTGAATTTCACAATTTCATTTTTTAAAAGAGCCAGCTGAATAATATTCCATTGTGTAGATATACCACACCTTCATAATCCTTCATCAGTTGATGGACATCTAAGTTGTTTCCAACTTCTGGCTATTACGGAAAGGGCAGCAATGAACATGGACGAACAGGTATTTCTGTACTAGGTACAGAGTCTTTTGGGTCCGTGTCCAAGCGTGGTGTGGCTGGATCATACGGTAGATGAAAGTGCAGCTTTTGGAGGACCCTCCTCACTGATTTCCACAGTGACTGCAGCAGGAGTGGATAAGAGTTCCCCTTTCCCCGTATCCTTGCCAGCATCTGTCATTGTTCGGATCTTAGTCATTCCATGTGGGATAAAAGGAAATCTCAAACTGGTTTGATTTGCATTTCCCTGATGACTAAAGATGTTAAAAATTTTTTAAGTATTTCTCAGATATTTGTATTTGTTTAGAGGACTCCTTGTTCAGCTCCTTGCCCCAATTTTTAAAAACTATTTTATTATTTATTTGTATTTTATATGTATGAGTGTATTGCCTGTATGTATGTGAGTGTACCCATGTTGTGCAATGCTCCAGAGGTCAGAAGAGGTGGCAGATTCCCCTGGAACTGGAGTTAAGAATGGTTCGTAGCTGCCATGTGGGTGCTGGGAATCGAACCCAGGTCCTCTGAAAGAGCAGTCAGTGCTCTTAACTGCTGAGCCACCTCTCTAGCCTCTCACTTGTACTTTTGAGACAAGGTCTCACTGTGTGACCCTGGCTGGCCTGAAACTTGCTATGTAGACCAGACTGGCCTTAAACTCACAGTGGTCCATCACCTCTGCTTCTCAGGTGCTGGAATTCAAGGCCTGTACTGACATGGAAAGGCTGTGGGTGTGGGGGTGCAGGTCACAGGTGGAAGTTGGGTGCAGGTCTTGTTGGAAGTGGGGGTCAGATGAAAGCTGCACGCTAGAGTTGGGGTTCTCAGCCCCTCCTGTTCTTAACTCCGGGATGCCTGGGCCCCTCCTCAAGGCCACACCCGACTGACACTACTCATTATGGCTGTGTTGTGTGGGGTGGGCACCATGGGCCTTTCTTACTCTGGCTTCCCTATTGGTACCCAGCTGAGTGACCAGCCTTCTGCTTGAGCTTGCTGCCCTCCTCTGCATGGTGAGGCTGTTTTGAGAGGGAGAGCTGGGTGTGTAGAAACAGGTAGGGTAAGAATGGGCTCCACAGGTATGCCTATTCACTTCAGTGCCTGTCCTGCTCCCATCTAGGGTGCTGGAGGACTCCTCTTGCTGCCCCTCACGTGGATGGCAGGGAAGTGTGTGTGAGTCTTTGGGGCCAGTGGAACACAATTCAGAACTCCGTTTACTTTAGGAACCTGCCTAAATTAATCAGGCCTGTGTGGATATGAGGGATCTGGGAGCTCAGGTGCCACTGGCCAGGCGTTGGCTGAGGGTGGTGAGGCTAGTTTCTACTGCGGAGCTCCAGGAATTAGTGAGGTGGCTGCCCCAAGGGGGCTGTTGCAAATGGGTGTTTTTCTCTGGGGATGCTGACACACAAAAGCTGTGGATGTGGAGATGCAGGTCTCAGGTAGAAGCTGGGCACAGGTTGTCAGAAATTGGGGTTGGACTGAAAGCTGTACCCAAGAGGTAGAGTTCCCAGTATATACTGTCCTTGACTCCCAGGATGCTTGGGCCCCTGCTCAAGCCCTTCACCAGAGGTAGGAGGCACCCACCTTTGGGAATGTTGACACCAAAGAACTGACTTGTGTGACATTAGAGACCCATGGAGAATGGGGGTGATGGGTCCCCTCTGGGGAGTGTCTAGGCTGGGCTGCTGACCTATACCCCCCATACACACACACACACACACACACACACACACACACACACAACTTAATAGCTAGAATCTGCATATAAGGGAGAACATGCGTTTGCCATTGTGAGTCTGAGTTACCCTACTTAATATAACAACTTCCAAACCCATCCATTTTCCTACAAATTTCATTTTTCTTTACTAAACAGCATTCTGTTGTGTATATGTACCACATTTTCATTACTCGTTCATCAGTTGATTTGCATCTACATAGATTCCACATCTTTTCTTTAGTGAGTAATGTCCAGGTATCTCTTTAATATAATATCAAGTACTTTGCATGTCTGCCCAGTTTGGATTAGCTGGGCTGTATGGCTGTTCTATTATTGCTTTCTGGAGAAACCGCTATAACTTACTTCCATAGTGGCTGTACTAGTTTACATTTCCACTAATAGGTAATAAACATTCCTCTTTTCCCGCATCTTTGCCAACATTGGTTGTCTCTTGTTTTTGATGATAGTCAATCTGAGTGGATAAGATGGAACCTCAAAGTAATTTACATTTCCTTGATAACTAAGAATGTTGAACATTTGAAAAGTGCTCACTGGCCACTTTTATTTCTTCTTTTAATAGTTCTCTGCTCATTTCATTAACCCATTTGTTGACTGACACTTTTTAAAAAAATAAATAATTTATTGAGAATTTCATATATGCATATAAGGTGTTTTGATCAAATCCATGCTGCTCCTTCCCCTCCAACTCCTCCCATATCTCCCTATCACTTTTTTCTAACTTCATGTACTCTTTCTTCTTCCTTCCTTCCTTCCTTCCTTCCTTCCTTCCTTCCTTCCTTCCTTCCTTCCTTTCTTTCTTTCTTTCTTTTCTTTCTTTCTTCTTTCATTTTATTATGGGGCTTTTGGATACTCTAGCATTCCCACTTCTGAAGAGGTAACCCTAAAATCTTTCAAGGATTACATAAAAGCTCCCAAATATTTTCGACATTTTTGGCCTTTGGAACAGAGTATGTTGCTAAGAGGCCGAAGGACATTGTGAGTTTTAGCCAAGAAACTGGCTACTTTTCTTTGGGGTCTTTTTGCCCTAACTGCCTAGCCAATTCCTACCTCCTATTATTATCACACCATCTTCTGAAGGGGTTACCTAAATTGCCAATAGGGAAAAGGGATGCAGATCACTTTGGCTTCTTCCATGCTGAACAGGGACACAAGGTGAGGCAATTGGAGTACCCCTTCACTGGGTCTATCTAAAAGACTCTCAAATTGCATAACTCTTACCTCTAAGGGGAAAAGAAAGTCCTTGAACCATGAATAGGAGACTTGAAAGAGAAGTAAAGGCAAGAGTAATTAGTATTACAAGTTCTAGACAGGGAACTAGAAAAAAGTCAGTACAGGGCAATTTTCAAATGTTCATATGAAAGTCCATTGGAATTTCTTGACAAGGGCTTCCTAAAGCACCCCTCTATTGGGTTCCTCCTCATTTTCCTTTGTCTTCCAAGACTGGACTCTAGAGTGATGGATTCAGGATTTCCTTTCAGGTATTTTGATAGTTGTTGGAATGGTTAGAATCAGTGTCAGTTCTCTCTCAAAGGTTTCTAGATAGGAGGAGAAAACAAATTTATCCATCGTTTTAGAAAAACAGCTGGTTGTCTCCCTTAGCTACAGGTGGGCACTACAGTATTGGAGACCAAGATTTGAAGTCTTACATCTGAGCAGCACTTTCTGGTTAGGGACAAAATCATCAATGAGAAATAATTGTCTCAATAACTTTTTTTTATAGGCTTAAGCCTAATGTCTGGGAAGTGCAATTCCTTGAATTCTTGAAGAAATGTACTGATGACTTTACTCTTTGGTTATACTTTCCTTTTGGGTATTTAAGACCATACAGTTGGCCCAAATGAATCAATTTATTTTTACACTTAAGGTCATTTGAGGATCTGTTCCTCAGGGGTCACATGGGCTTTGTTGGAGCTCCTGACTCCTTACTTTTACCAGTTCCATCTATGTGAAGATAAGTCAAAGGTCCTGTTCGACCATGTCTGGCTTCACTTGGAAGCATGAATGAGATGTTTCCTCTAAGTTGACCCTCCTCTTTGTAAACTGGATACTGGTTCAAGTCCATCTCGTGGGGTCTCCATGGCCTTCCTGAACAAGAGGACAGGTGACTCACCACAGTTACAGGACATTTTGAGAGATGTTCCATATTCCCTTGGAACTTAGTCGCCCTTGGAGGGCAAGGGTCAAAAACTGTCCTTTAAGTCCCTCTGACCACATTAGTATAGGCCTCAAACTATGGCTGTTAAATATCCAATGATGTTAGTTCCACCAGTCTGGTACTTTTAATTATCATGTGGTATGTACATAAGGCTTGGGTGAAAAACCAAATATTCTCAGATAAACCTTGACTTGATATATATTTTGTTCCCTAAACTAGTTGACTAAACTATGACCATAATTTTAAGATTATGTGTATATTATTTTTGTCTCATCATTCATATATCATAACAAACCTAAACAGACCTTCATCGCTTGCTTAGGCTTTCTCATTTTTTCTATTTTAGAAAATATCTCTATTCCCATATCCTTTTAACATCTTTTACATTCTCATTTTCTTTTTTACTTTAAATATGAGACATAATAGCATTAACAAATACATTTTCCATCTGTTGTGAGACTTCTTTTCCTGGGGATGCTAAGCAATGCTTATCCCCTTTCAAGGTTCTAGTGTCAAACTAATGTTTGATTAAATTTTTCATGGGGAACCAATGAATTAATTGGGCTTACTTACTGAGATAACTGAGGGGTGTATGTATGACCTGAGGATATGCACACTGGTCATGCTTTCTCTTCCTAGCCTTCCCCAGATTGTATACTTTAGCCCTCCCAAAATCCAGGAGGCCACGTGTGATTAGGGCCAAATTACATACAGTTGGCTGGGAAGAGTGTTTTTGGTGTTTAATGTTTATAGTTCTTTATGTAGTCTAGATACTACCTGAATTACAACTGGTAAAGACATTGTCTTGTTCTATAGGTGTGTTTTCATTCTGATGATCATTTCTCAGGCTGTACTGACACTTAAAATTTCATGTAATTCTATTTTTCAATTTTGGGGGTTATTTCCTGTGCCATTGGAGCTGGTTCCAAAATTTCTTGCTTAGGTCTATATCTTGAAATGTTTTTCTTCCAGCAATTTCAGTGTTTCAGGTTTTAAATTAGGTTCTTTGATCCATTTTGAATTGATTTCTATGCAGGATGAGGCATATAGGTCTAATTTCATTCTCCTACAGGTGATATAATTTTTTCCAGTACCATTTGTTGAAGAGGCTGTGCTTTTCACAGGTATAGTTTTAGCACCTTTGTTAAATATTAGGTGTCCATAATGATATAGATTTACGTCTGGATCTTGTATTCTATTAAATTGGTCTACATGTCTACTTTTTAATGTCAGTACTGTGTTGTCTTCATCACTAAGGGTCTGTACCAACTCACTTACCATTATTTCTCCAGCAGTGCTCTTTTTGCTTAGGATTGCTTTGGCTATCTGTGGCCATTTGTGTTTCCATATGAATTTTCGAACTTTTTTTTCTAGTTCTGGGAGGAATGTTATTGGAATTTTGATGTGGATTGCATTGAATCCGTAGATACTTTTATAATGCGGTCATTTCACAATATTAACTCTGCTAATCCTGAAACTTGGAAGGTCTTTTTATCACCTAGTGTCCTCCTCAATTTCAGTATCTTAACAGTTTCAGTGGTAAGATCTTTCATTTCCTTGATTTATTTTATTAAGTGTTCAACATATCTAAAAGTTTTCTGCCAGAGTCTGTTGAGTCTTTTAAGTATAGAATCATATTGGTAAATTGGAATAATTTAATTTCTTCATTTTCTATTTGTATCCCTGTTATGTTTTTCTCTTGTCTTATTGCTCTAGCTGAAACTTTGAGCACTGTGAGAGCTAATATTGACTGTCAACTTGACTGTTCCTGGAATAAACCAGCACATAAGCCACGGGGCACTCCAGTAATGCCCTAAATGTGGGCAGCACATTCTGGTGATGGCCCAGATGAAAGGAAATGGAAGAAGGAAAATTCACTCCTTCTGGCAAGTTCATCTATTTTGCTGCTCTGGCATTCCTTCCCCAGTATTAGAATCAGTTTCTTCGGGCTCCCAACATAGACCAAATATCAGCAGCCCTCTAGCAATCCTCCCACACCTTCAGCACGAGATTGGGTCTACTGAGGTATCTAGTTTCATGGACTAAGGAGCTACCAGATTCTCAGCCTCTTCCAGTGTGAGAACGCCATTGTTTGACTACTCAGACGATATCATGTAACCAATCTTATAAATCCCATATATATATATA
>NW_008355275.1:2974294-2988364 GCF_000622305.1 Nannospalax galili
ACAAACACACACACACACACACACACACACACACACACACACACACTCTTTGACAAAGTTCTGCTCCTTTAGAGAACCCTGACTAATACAAGCACTATATTGAAGAAAAGTGGGAAGATTGGGTAGCCTTGGCTCATTTCATATTTTAGAGGAAATGCTCTTAGTTTTTCCTCATTTAATAATAATTTTGTCTTTATGTTTGTTATTAGATTGAACAATGTTTGGTCTATTACTAATTTCTTCAGGACTTTTAAAGGCAAAGAGAACTTTGTCAAATGCCTTTCCTGTGTATGTTGAGATGATGTAGTGATTTATATTTAAATGGCATATTATGTTTATTGATTTGTATACATTGACTCAACCTTTCAAACGTGGGATGAAATCATCTTGGTTGTGAGTATGAACTTCTTCATGTGTTCTTGGATTCAGTTTGCAAGTATTTTTAGAATTTTAGCATCTATGTTCATAAAGAAAATTGATCTATAATTTTCTTTTTCTTTTTGTTACGTATTTATCAAGTTTTGGTATTGTTAATACTAGCTTTGTAGAATGAGCTCAGTACTGTTCTTTCCTTTCCAGTTTGTGGAACAGTTTTATTGATGTTAGCTCTTCCTTAATTCGGCAGAATTCAGCAGTGAATCCATCCAGCTCTGGAATTTCCTTTGTGGGGAGACTTAAATATTGGTTTAATCTCATTACATGTTATCAATTTGTTTTTTATCTTCTGGATTTAATTTTGATAGTTCACATGAGTTTAAAAGTCGGTTATCTTTTTGAAATATAAATTTTAAAAGTATTCCTAATGATCTGGATTTCATTGGAGTTTTTTTTAACAGCTTCCTTTCCATCTCTAATTTGTATTAATTTCAGTCTTTTCTCTCTTCTTTTGGTTCATTTGACTAGAAATATGTCAGCCTTGTTAACCTTTTCAAAGAATTAACTCTTTGATTGATTCTATGTATTGTTCCTTTAGTTTTTATTTAACTAATTTATGCCTTAGGCTTTTTTTTTCTTGCTTTGTACTAGGTTTGGGTTTGGATTCTTGTTTGTTACGGAGTTTAAGACTCATTATTTGGGTATTTATTTGAGTTCTTTCTGATTAAAAATTAGTTGATTTGAAAATTTCATGCAGCTCATTTTGATTCTATTAGGACCCCTCCCCTTCTTCATCCACACCTTACTGTCCTCCCCTGTGACTTCATGTCTTCTGTTGTTATTTGTCTTTTTTTCCCAATGGTGAGCACTTAAAATTATAGACTTTCCTCTTAGGACTGCCTTGGCTATGTTCCGGAAGTTCTAATATGTTTTGCTATTATTTTCATTTGATTCTAAGAATTTAAAAATTCCTGACTTCTTCAGTGACTCACATGTTCATTCAAAACTGTACTTTTAAGTCTCCAAATATTTGTGTAGTTTCTGAGCTTTTGCTTATTGATGATATGTAGGTATATTCCACTCTTATGGTCTGATAAGATACAAATAATTCATTTTTTTCATTTGTTAAGACTTGTTTTGGGACTGTAATGTGATCAGTTTTTAGAGAAGGTGCCATATGCTGCTGGATGTATATTCCCTTGGCTATCTCTGTTGGATAATGTATTCTGCAGAACTCTGTTAAATCCAATTCATCTATGGTAAAATGTAGCTCTATAGTTTCTTTGGTGATGTTTAGTTTGGAAGAACTATTTAAATGTGAGACTGGGGTTTGAAGTGTCCCACTATTATTTTGTCAGAATCTATGTGACCTTTTATGCTTTTCAATGTTTCAAGAAATTAGGAGTCCCAAGATTCTGAGACTGGAGAGATTGCTCAGCGGTTAAGAGTACTTGCTGCTCTTGCAGAGGACCCAGATTTAGTTCCCAGCCCCCATATGATGACTAACAACCATTCCAGTTCTAAAGTATCTGATGCTCTCTTCTGGCCTCTGCAGGCATTGCACACACATGGTGTACTTATATACATGCAGCCAAAATACTCATAAACATAAAATAAAAATGAATAGAATAATTAAAAAAGAGTTTCCCCTAAAGGATTCAGCTCATAAGTATATAGAATTATTATGTTCTTGATGATTTTTTTCTATTTCCTTTATTAAAATGCAGTGGTTCTGTTTATTGTTTCTGACTAGTTTTGATTTGAAGTGTGTATTATCATATATAAACATCGCTGTTAGCTTGTTTACAGCTTCTGTTTGCTTGGTAGGTTGATTGCCATCCTTTGGCTTTCAATTTTTAGATTAGGTTCTTGGAGGAAAAAGCATAGTTGTTGGCTAAGAATACTGGCTGCTTTTGTAGAGGACTGGGAGTTTTGGGTCCCAGCATTCACATGGCTAACAACTGCCTGTAACTCCAGTTCTAGGGGATCCAATGCCCCATTCTAATTTTTGTAGGCATTTCATGTTGTGGTTGCACTTACATGCATGCAGGCAATACTCTCATATACATAAAATAATAAAAATGATATAGGGGCTGGAAAGACAGCTCAGCAGTTAAGAGCATTGACTGCTCTTGCTGGGTTTGAATTCCAGCACACACATAGATAACAACTATCCATAACTCCAGTTCCAGGGGACCTGGTATGTTCCTCCTACCTCTGTGGACATTGTACAACACAAGTGTACTTATATACACATAAAATAAAAAAATAATTAATTAAAAATCATAGCTAGATCTTGTTTTTGGTCCAGTTAGCTTTTATGCATGTTTTAATTGGTAAGTCCAAGTCCATCTTATTATTGAGGGTATTTGATTTTTCCTATGGTTTTATTATTATTTGATATTCTGTCTGTGAATTTTTGGTAGCTTCCTTCTTCCTCACCTGTTATTGTGAGTTTGCCGCATTGGACATGAATGATTCCATTCCAGTTCTTCTCTGTTTATCTGTTCCTCTCATGAAATATAACTTTTCCTGTGCTCTCATAGATGATAATTTTTTTCCTCTATGCATAGTATTCCTTTAAGATGTTTTCTTGTAGTGCTGGCTTTGTTGTTGTGAATTGCCTTAATATGTGTGGTGGTTTGAATGAGAATTTCTGCATAAGCTTCATATTTGAATAGTTGGCCCCAGTTGGTTGTGCTGTTTGCAGAGGTTTAGGATATGCAGACTTGCTAGAGAAAGCACGACACTGGGGGTGGCTTTGAGAGTTCTTATCCTTGTCCCATTTCCAGTTTCTCTCTCTGCTTACTGCACCTGCTTGAAGATGTGAGTGCTCAACTTTCTGCTCCAGTTGCTATGTCTCTCTTGCCATGATGGACTCTCATCCATCTTTAACCATAAGCCAAATAAACTCTTCCTACTGTAAGGTAGTCATGGTGTCATATTACAACAGAAGAAAAATAACTGATACAGACATTGGTATGTGGTGGTTTGAGTAAAAACGTCCCCCATAGGTTCCAAGTATTTGAACACTTGGTCAGTTGGTGACTACTTGGGGAAAGTCATGGAACCCTCAGGAGGTATGGCCTCTCAGGAGGAAGCATGTCACTAGAGGCAGGCTTTGAGACTTCTTAGCCTTATCCCATTTCCAGTTTTACTCTCTCCTCTGTGTACCTGTTTGAAAAGGTGAACTGCTCTTAACTCTCTGCTCTGGCCTCCTCCTGCCATGCCTCCCCCATAGTGATGGACATCAGTCTCTTTGGAACCATAAGCCAAACAAACTCTTCCCTTTGTAACTAGCCTTGGTCATGATGTTTTATCACCACAACAGAAAAATAACAAACAATATTTTGTCTTGAAATGTTCTTATTTCTCTCAATTTTTAAAGGGTGACTTTTGCTGATAATTAGCCATTGGCTGACAGTTGCTTATTTTCACATCTTGTAATATCATTCAGTGCTTTACTGGCTTTTAGAGTTGCTGATGAAAAATCTGATGTTATTCTGATGCTTCTGTTTTTGTATATGAATTGGCATTTTTACTCTATAATTTTTATGATTGTTCCTTTGGTTTGTATTTTTGACATCTTGACTATGATACACTGTGGAGAATGTGTTCTTTGATCATGTCTATGTGGAGTTCTGTATACCTCTTATGCTTAGATGTCCATTTCTTTCTCTAGGTCTGGGAAAATTTCTGCCATAATTTCATCAAATAAAGGGTCAGTGCCTTTTGCTTTAACTTTTCATTCTATCCCATGTATTCTTGGGTTTGGTATCTTGAATATACTCTAGAATTCTTGAAATTTTTCATCACATTTGTTAATTTTTTTACATATATCTATGTATTGTCTTGACTTTCTCCTTTGTCCTTGAAATTCATTCCTTTGCTTGGTCTTGTCTGTTCATGATGCTTTCCAGTCTGTTTTTTTTAAGATTATTATGTGTGTATGCACCTGTATGTGCAGGCACACATGCATGTGTGCATGTGCACTCATTTTTTCTTTGATTAATTAACTTCATTTCTGGAATTTCTGTTTCTATTTTTTTTGGTGTCTCTATTTCCTTGCAGTGTTTTTTCTCCTTGTTTTCATATTTATCCTCCAAGTTACAGACTTCTTTGATCCCTTCAATAACTTTCTTGTCTAGGTTCTGAATGGGCTTGTTATTTCATTCATCTGCTTGTTTGAGCCCTCTATATAGCTGTTTAGTTTATTTTTGCATTGCTGTGATAATGTACCCTGACAAAAGCAAATTCAGTGAGAAATGCTTTCTTCTGCCTCACAGTTCAAGATACAGTCATGGTGGCTGGGGAGTGAAGGAAACAGCTAGGCATACTGTATTCCCGGTCAAGAATGCATGCATCTGCATAGCTCACTCCCTTTTATTCAGTCCAGGACCCCAATCCCAGAGAATGGTGCTGCCCACTTTTGTGCTATATCTTCCAACCTCAATTAAATCAGTTAAAATAATCTACCACAGGCATCACTAGAAGCTTCTTTCCTGGGTGATTTTAGATTCTGTCAAGTTGTTGACCATAAACACTAATCACCACAAATGTCCTTAATCTTTTTTCCCAGCACTTACACTATCTCAGTGCCTTTAGTTTCTACTACTGGGGACTTGTGAGGATGGGAACATATTACGCTGGGTTGTTGTCTCATAAGTAAGTTTTGCACTTCTGTTGGAAGGGATGTGTTTTCCAGTTTTAACCTCCTCTCCCCTTTTCTGGGTGGTTTGTTTTGTTTGATTTGAGTCCTTCCAGAAAGTTACTTTTACTAGGCATTATGCTTCTTGATGCTATAGGGGGCAGATGGCTACAGTTCCCCCTAATGATTTTTAAGCAGTCCCTGCAGTGACTCACATTAGGAGACTATGGTGGCTTCTCTTGTGCCCCCAACAAATTTCAGAGACAGTGGTATTGGCACACTTGTTGGGGAAACAGTTCATAGAAATTTTAGAGTTAAGGGCATCAATATTTATGTAGTGAAACCAGGAAACTGGCAAAGTGGGAGGGAAGGTTTAAATTATAAAAAAGAAATTCTGTGTTGGAGGCATGAGAGGTAGTAGTCTACTGCAGATGGAGAAAATGTGGAAATGTAGAAAATAATATTTTTGTAGGTGTTGAAAAACAAGGGGAAGTCATGAAAGTATTTTACAGAAGTAAAAGTAGTTTATACACAGTAGCTTAAATAATTCAAGTACAAAACTAAGTAATAATGATAACAATTAAACAACTAAGAAGTTTAAAAATTAAAATAGGCAGTAACATGAAATAGAAGGTATTAAGCTAGTAGCCAGTCGTTTTCCCTCATTGGAATGACTTGGCTTTCCCCTCCTGTGGGGCTGGCTTTCGTGTCAGTTTCCACAGGGGGAGGGGGAATTTATAGTGTCAGTAATTCAGACAAGAGAGTGTACACTTCCAGATAAGGATTTCTGTGAGTGAAGGCTACTTTCATTCAGAACTTCCTGATCAGAATTGCCTCTCTCCAGCAAGTCACAATCTTGCTCTTAGTGAGTTAGGAATGGAGAGTTCCATAGGCAGAGCTTTCTATGACTCAGAGTCTGAAGGGATATGGAAGGCCCACCACCCTTGTGTTCTGGCATAATTCTGTTCTCGGTTCCATAGCACACTTGGGTGATCCAGCTCACCAGGCAATGACAAGGAGTAGGGGGTCATTTTCTTTCTGTCTCTGGTATAGGTTCCCTGCTCCAGGCTGCTCTACTATTTGGTTTTCAACAGCCTGGATGTGGTGGTTTGAATGAAAATGTCCCCCACAGTCTCCAAATATTTGGACATTTTGTTCCCAGAAGGTAGTGCTGTTTTGGGAGGTCTTAGAAGGTGTGGTTATCCCAGAGGAAGCACGTCACTGGGGGCAGGATTAGAAAGTTCTTAAGCCTTGCTGGATCTCCAGTTGCTCTCTTGCTTCCTGAGGCTGCTTGAAGATATAGAGCTTAGCTTCCTTCAGCTCCTCTTCCAGCCACCTCTGCCACCATGCCTCCCCACCAAGACGGACTGTAATTCCCCTGGAACTGTAAGCTCAATAAATTCTTTCTTTCATAAATTGCTTTGGTCAGTGTTTCTATCACAGCAACAGAAAAGTGACTAATATACTGGACCGTCTTACATTGCATCTCCTGGTACCATTCCTATGAGCAACTCATTGATCAGAAAGTGGATGTGGTAGCCACAGGACCTGGTGGAGCAGTGTGGGCAGTGACAACATCATTTACAACCCGAGTCCCTTGGGTCCCTTAATGGAAGAAGTTTACTGGCATGTACAGAAAACACTGTTTGAAAATTAGGGATTCAGTGGGAGCAGCATGGCTTACTGGCCCCAGCAGCCCTAGTCTTTCTCCACTTAGTTACATTAATCCACTTGCGGGAAGCAGCTTCTAATATGCTATCTTACTCAGATGTTCTGAGCTTATTTATTTTTTATAAGTTCTTCCTGAATATGATAAATAATAATCATCATATAGTACTGAGTTATCTTTACTAACCTCTTTCTCTACAGCTACAAACATGCAAAGCACTTGGTCTGTTCAAAGACAAAAGTCTTACCAAATATTTTAGTACTATCTGTCATAGATTTCCTCTATCTTTGGAACAGTTGATAAGAGTTTTCCCTCCAGTGATTGATTTCTATGCAGCCTTTATGGCAGTGGTAAACAGAATTGTATTTATTGATAGTAAAGATATTTATGTTGTACTAAGTGAGCAAAGGCTATGAGAGAAAATTATGTGAGGTAATGACCTTGGTGTTGCACATTGCGTTCTGCATTGAATTCTGGGAGAATATCTATAATGATGATCCATGGGTAGTTGTCTCACAGGCAATTTATTTTCTGTTAGTATTTCATTTATATAGTATTAGATGAAAATCAATTATAACTATTGTCTGTTTCATATAGTGAATATATATTAGTTTGGTAGTTAAAAAGTCAATAATATTAATAGTTGTAGAGCAGATTATTTGCAAGTTTCTGTGCCCCTATGGCCCAGTGTGGAGACTCTCCCTGTGTAATCATTACCATTAGGTAGGGACATAGCTGAGATTCTGCATTTTATTTTTTACAAGTGTTGTTCAAATTTTCTTTTTATCCAAAAGAAGAATTGCTTTTTATAACCACTTTCTCAGAATTATCTGTTTCAATTCTACCGTAATCCCAAGGAATAAGAGTGCTGAGTTTTCTGACCAAAGATGCTATTCCAAAAGGGAAAGTGACTTAGCTAGTGTCATATGTTACAGGAACTGGAGCCAAGACTTGAGCCCAGATCTTCTTTAAGTATCCAGCCTGCCACAGAATACACACACACACACACACACACACACACACACACACACACACACACACACACACACATGCACGCACGCACGCGCGCGCGCACACACACACTACTCTGTAAATGAATCTAATATGCAATCAGCTAAGTACAACTGTCTCATGTCAGGCTGTCAATAGCACAGAATTCACAGCAGTTCATGTTATGGGGACTTGCAGATATCATCTCCTGCATCACTGACCAGTGTTGCTTGTAGAGAAACCCTGAGAGGTGAGATAAGTATGAGCATCCTTGAAAGGGAAAGAATAGAACATTTAGTTGGAGATATTCATTATAGAAGCATAAATAGAAGTTATTTTTTTAAAAGCCAAGGAGGTTAAAGGACTGAGAAGTGGTACCAGCAGCTTAGGATCTCCTCCAGGGAAACACACTCTGCAGTCTCTTACTCTCTACACCTTGGCCAGTTATGACCTTCTGTGTGCATCACACTCTGTTGCATGAGGAAGCTTTGCTGTTGAGAGTTGAGGGCTGTATTAGTATTCTCTACACAACAGAATGCACAAGACCCATGCAAACTCAATCAGATAAAAACCAGCATAGAACTGGAGAAATGGGCAGGAGGTCCCAACTTTGGCCAAGGAACCATTGGAAGTTGATTACTGTTGGGTGAAGGAAAGTTGATCCTCTCTAAGGGACTGATACTAGATAGGCTGAACAAGATTCCAGTGGATAAACTCATACTGAGACAACAGGGTAATACAAACCTGTCTTGATAGGCATTAACATATAAGACGGCATGTGTGAACTCTTGTGGGTGTGCTATGGGGGTAGGGGAGATCTAAATATGATTAAAATGTATGACATTCACAGAAATTTAGTAAAATACACATTAAAAAAGGTTCTACAACCTCCCAGGACAGGGTCAGTTGCTGGAAAGAGAACAAGTCCTTAAAACACAAGTCTGTGGGGGATCTTTTTATTTCATGCCATAACACATGATATGTAATAAAAATGATAGAAATATAGCATAGGAATAGAATCAAAAGGGAAGAGCTCCTCATTTACAGGAATGAGGAGGTAAAGAGGGCAATCTCCTCATATTATCTGAGGAGATGGTTTTCAAGAATGAGGAAATAGTAAGGGCAAAGGCTCTGAGGTAGCAGCGTTCCTGGTGTGCTTCAGAAATTCAGCTGCCAGAGTGGTTGGAGTAGACTAAAGAGAATGGAAAGGAACGGAAGATGAGGTTGTAGAGGTCAGCAGGATCTTATTGTATAGGGCTTTGTAGACCACTGTATAAATTTTGACCTTAAACTTCAGTGGGAGGGGGAGTTATTGAAAAAATATTGGGATGCTGAGTTTTGAATGAATGGACAAAGGTCTTATTTTGGGGTGACTTATGAGGGCTTTATCATACTGATCATGGTAGAGATGATGGTGACTTGGGCCACAGTACTGTGGATGAGTGGCAAGAAGTGGGCGAGTCTTGGATATATTTTGAGTAAAGCCCCAAACTACTTTCTTTTTATAGTTTTTTTCTTTGTGTGTGTATGTGTGGGTGCACATAATTATGGACACACACTCCTGTGTGTGTACATGCATGTGGAGGACAGGAGACCATCTTGAGTGCCTCCTCAGACATCAACTACTTTTTTTTTTTTCTTGAGACAGGACTGGAACACATCAAATAGGCTGGGCAAGTTTTTCCAGTGTTGGGATTGTAGGCATGAACCACCATGCCTGTCTTTGTTCTGCAGATGAAATTCAGCACCTCATGCTTATAAGGTAAGTACTTTTCCCACTGAACTATCTCACCAGCCGTCAGGAACTGCTTTCTGATGGAGCAGGTATGCATCTGAGCAAAAGCAGCCTGGGGAGGACTGGTTCTTCTGGTGAGCTGTGATTGACACAAAATACTCTGGGGAAGGGAGTGCCTTAGGAGTGCAGGCAGATTTCAGTATAGAATGGGGGAGCTGTGATGTTGTGTTGAGTTTGAACCTGTTAAAGTGGAGTCTGTGGGACACTGAGGGAGAGTGATGAGGAAGCAGCTGGGTATCAGATATGTGGGCTTGGCTTGGAGGAAGAGGTCTGAGCTGGCTGTGTACATTTAGAGAGGTATTTATATCAAGATATCTAGATCAATGTAAAATAGCAGAGTACATAATCACAGTCTCAGAAGCCAGGTTATTTGGCCTGTATTCCAAGCAGATATTTAAACCTGTGGGCACTCAGGTTTCCTTTCTGTAGAACGGGACAAACAGTAGTGTCCAATTTAGGGAGTTGCTGTGACGGTTAAGTTTGTAAATATATTTAATTTATACAGATAAAGGCCTGAAAACCAGAGAACACTTAAAACATTAGGTGTTATTGTTTTACTGCAAGCTTTATTTTCTTAATGTAGTTTAAAACACTTTTTATATATTATTTTCCTTGAACGTGCTACAAAAATTATAAGGTAGACATTATTTTTCTTGACACAAATGAGGAAACTAAGGCCCAGAGAGGATAACTCACTTGCCTAGTGAGAAAATGGAGCAAGGGATATTTGAGCCCAGGTTTGTTTGACCCCCAATGACAAAACAGTTAATCATTTTTATAAATAGTAAAATCTGGTCCTACGTGCAGGTCAAGACACAAGAAGATTAGAGTTGTAGTTCATTTAAGAAGCCAAGCTGGAAACACAATGAGTTTAAACTTAAAATAATTCTGTGAACAAAGCAATAGGATAATTTAAAATGTCAATGTGACATTCCGTCCCACAGTAAATTAATAAGAAGTGACGAAAGGCCTTTCTTGTCATGGCTGTAACAATCAGAAGCCAGGCTAATGCTCCCTTCCAATCTTGTGCTATGACAATAGGCAATCACTAGGAACATCCTTCAAATATCAGTCAAGCCCCTTTCATATACAAAGGTGACACATTGGCAGTATCCAATTTTACTCATTTCTATTGGAAGAAGGGTTGCTCTATACACGATTATGTGATGAGACAAGTAACATGAAGACCAAGGCAGTTTTCTATAATTAATTCGTTCCAGGTAGAAAACACTTCAGCCCTCACTCTCATTCTTTTGTTGCTGAGGTAGTGATCAGGCAGGTGATTCAAATGACCTTGAGGCTTGGGCCAAAATAAAGCTGGGAAGTCTAAGTAAGCATAGTGGATTACACTAGGGAAAATCCATTGGGAAGTTATGCCTCATATCCCAGAATCTTTCACTTTGTCCATTTCCTTACTTTAAGATTTAAAAAAGTTTAGCTTAAAAATTTTTCAATTTTTAGCTAAAAAGCTTACAATTTTATGCATATGAGTATTTTGCTGCATGTATGCAAGTGTACCCATCCATGAGGAGGCCAGAGAGAAAGTCAGATTCTCTGGAACTGGAGTGATGGATAGTTGTTAGCCACTATGTGGGTGCTGGGAACCAAAGCTGGGTCCTCTGCAAGAGCAGCCAGTGCTCTTAATGGCTGAGTCATCTCTCCAGCCTCTAGCTTCAGATTCTTGATTTCCAGCCTTGGTCATGACCTTTGGCATCCTCTCTGCTTGACCACAATGCTACCCACTGGATCGTGTCCAGGCAGTCCCAAGCTCTGTCCTGGGGATTCTGACCAGAACCAGATCCATGGTGGGCCTTTCTGGTATTTACATAGCAATCACTATTTTACCTACCCAACCTTGTTTCTTTGTGTTGACTGAAAACATACTCATGAGTGACATTTGTCAGATTTTGTTGCTGAAACTCTTCAATTATGAGAGAGAGGATGGGTTCTGGGTTGTTCCTCCATTGCTGTGACAAAACACTCTGATGACTAACAACTTGGGGAGGAAAGGGTTTATTTGTCTTATATCTCCTGGGTCACAGTTCATCTAGGAGCCCAAGGTAGGAACTCAGGGCAGGAACCTGGAGGCACGAGCTGGAGCTCAGGCCGCGGAGGAATGCTCTTACTGACTTGTTCCCCTGGCCCCTGCTCAGCCTGCTTTCTTATGCAACACAGGCCCACCTGCCCAGGGGTGGCACCACCCACAGTGGGCTGGCCCTCCCACATCACTCATCAAGAAGATGCCCTTCAGACATGGCCACAGGCCATTCCAATAGAGGCAATTCCCCAACTGAGGCTCCCTCACCCCAGGTGTGTCAAGTTGACACTAAAGCTATCCAGCACAGGATGCCTCTGAGCAGAGACTACAGACTTCCAATCCTGGCAGATATCCTTGTGACTTTTGACATACGGAATTTTCTGTAGTTTGGAAAAAAGGCTTATCTTTCCTTTTCTATGGAGGAGAGATTGAAAAGGGTACCTTTAAGTCCACACATGTGCAGTCTTGGGCTCTGAACAGACAAACATATGAAGGACCAGACATATATATGTATATATATAAAACTGTTCAACTTATTTCCTTTGCCTAGCACCTTGTCAAAGTCTCCAAAATCCCTCACCTGTCAATGTCTCCCAAACCCCTCATCCATGGTCCCATAGTAACCTCCCAGAACCAGACCAGGACCAGCTCCATGGTGGGCCTTTCTTGTATTTACATAGCAATCACTATTTTACCTACCCACCCTTGTTTCTTTGTGTTGACTGAAAACATACTCATGAGTGACATTTGTCAGATTTTGTTGCTGAAACTCTTCAATTATGAGAGAGAGGATGGGTTCTCGCTCTAAGTAGTGTTCTCGCTCCAATTTTGTGTTTCTGTCATTTATTCTTCATGGGGCAGTTAAAGTACACATTTACATCATAAGCCAGACCTTATGACTCCCCTGCTTTGCAAACATTGGTACCCTGAAGTCCAGGCCTATCTCACTAACTTCATCCAGAACTCCTGTTTAAGAAATGCTTGCTCTAGGAGGATGTTGCACTTGCTGTTTCCTCTGTGAAGAAAGTTCTTTTCCATAGTCTTCCTAGCTTGGTTGCTATGCATGAAATGTAGTTGAAAAGTTATTTCCTCAGATAGACATACATATTCTATCTAAACTAGTTTTCCCTTTCCTTCCATTGTGTCTGTCCATAAATAAGTATTTACTGAGGTTGCTATGTGTCAAGAACTGCTGCAGGCAGTCCAGCAGTAAAAAAGATAAATAGAAATATACTTTTTGTTTTTTGCCACCAGGAGTCTTACCAGGCTGTTTAAATTTCTTCACAGGACTTATCTATTTTTGAATTAAGTATTTGGTTTCCTTATTTTAGTTATTCTTTCTACCTCAGCCCTGGAAAGTTTGGGAAGAACAAGTCAGTTTTGGTTTTTCAGCCTTCTTATGGTGGCCATTCTATGAGACAGAAGTTGGAAGGATCTAGCCATATTAGGGATCAGAGTGGGAACCGTTTGTTGTCCGTTGTTGTTGCTCATTTGTTTAGAAGAACCCTTGACCATGACCTTGGCCATGAGCATACATAAAGATTATGAAGGATGCTTGTCAAGGACAAAATGGCTTCATTAATACAACTTAGAAACAGCAACGTCAGGCATCATTATCTCTTGGTAAAAGTTTGGATTGTCTTCACTGAATAGTCTCTTGATACTACTATTCTATTTTGGTTTGCATATAAGACTTAGCCAGTCCATTATTTGATGTTCTGCCTTTATATGTTTGCACCATTAGTTCTAAGGTGGGGCTTAGGCCATTGCATTTATAAAAGGCATTCTAGATGATTCTGTAGTTCTGCTTTGCAGAATGTAGTCTGGTATTATAAGCCCTTAGTTTGCTTTCTAGGGTGCCAGAGAATCCATGATCATAGGATTGATCATGTGCAGGCTTCTGGCTCTGTGAAGGCCTGCCTGTGATGGTTTTGTATATGTTTTATTCCTGGTATAATTACTAATATCATCTCATTTTACTTTAAAAGAAATCACAATTTGGGTGATAAGTTATATAGTAACTTTACATGGATAGAACTCTTACCTAAGAGGCTATTGTGAGGAGCTTTCTTTTTTCTTTTTTTTTTGGTCTTTTTGAGACAGGGTCTCCCTCGCTGTAGTACCAGCTGACGTGGAATTCATTAGGTAGACCAGGTTGGCCTCGAACTCACAGAGATCCACCTGCCTCTACCTCCTGAGTGCTGGAACTAAAGGCATGTGCCACCACGCCTGGTACAACGAGCTTTCTTATCGGTGATAAAAAATGCACCAGAAATAGTTGAGGTAGGAATATGTCTACCTAGTCTAGGGCTACTGACACAGAAAACTTTGAACAATTAGCCACGTTAGAAGGACCCTTCTATTCTACAAATTCCACTTTAATCTTTCTTTTTTTTTTAAAGTTATTTATTTAATAACCATATAATTAGAAGAAGCATTTCATGACAACAGCATTGACATATTCAATAACAATTTTCAGAGCTAAGATGCATCTGTTTCAAGATTGGCTGTAAATTTTTAGGTTTACAGTTGAATTAATACAGTTATACAATATT
>NW_008355275.1:2988414-2988832 GCF_000622305.1 Nannospalax galili
TTAAAATACACAGTTTCATACAGAAAAATTCATTTTCAATACAAATAACAGTAAAATGCACATGCATTTCTCATCTCTGATTATTACTAGTCACAGTCTGTTACTTTCTGAGCTCCGTGGCATCTGAGCATGGATATAAAGTCATCAGGGAGATTTCAATGGTAATGTTTTTCACATCCATCAATTATTAAGGAGCAAATTGTTACGCTTTGAAGAATTATTTTTTTTTAATTTTTTAAAAATGATTTATTTAATAACAACATACTTAGAAGAAGCATATCATTACAACACAATTGACATATTCAATAACGTTTTCCTGAAGTAGGATGCATCTCTTTCAAATTTGGCTGTAAATTTTTAGGCTTACAGTTGAATTATTACAGTTATACAATATTGTACTCAGTATAAACCCTATAAG
>NW_008355275.1:2995827-3011709 GCF_000622305.1 Nannospalax galili
GTCAGGAAGCAGTATTGGTTCCCCAGGTGTCTGGGGCCCCAAGACTAGGAATGGCGCAGGGGTCAAACTAGGAGTATAGAACCGCGAGGCGGGGGGATGGAAGGGTGAATGTGGCTTAGGGAGTCCCGGCGCGGAGAGCTGCGCTATCGACTTACCCCAAGAGGTCTGAGGATAGTAGTCTTAATCTTTCTTTTGATCAGTTTATTTACATCTAGATACAAAACTAAATAAAAATTTAATTTGAGATTTTTAATCTAACTGTATTTTAAATGTTACTAGTCATAAGTGACTAGTGGTTGCTGTATTAGACAATAAATCTAGATCATCTCTTCCTTGTAGAATGCTTTTATTATGTTTCTGTGGGTTTTGTACACTTGTATAAATTGGCCCTCTTCAGAGTTATGATTTGGAAAATAATCATAAAATTAAAAATAATGCTTTTGGAAGTTTCTTTAGAGATTATCTAATGCAATCTCTTCATGCATCTGATGTGTAAATACACTGAAATAGATTAGATGACTCTGAGGTCACTTGGATAGATATCAGACAAACTTAGCTAGAATGGGTATTTAAAATAGCCAAACGACTCTCATTATGGCTTGTAGCCAAGCAGTCCATCTGCAAAATGGGAACAATCACAATAGTCTTTCCTCTGAGTGACATTGAAGTATCTTTCCAGCATATGTAGAGGCCAGCTGCTGGATGAGTGCTACCCACGTCATTAACTGGCACGTTGGCATTGCCAGGTTGTTATGAACTCCTTACTGTAATGCATTATGAGTGTGATAGAGAAATTGATTATAAAAGAAGCTAAATCAAAATAGTTGTCAGCACTACTGAGTGAAAATATGAATTACACATTTTGTTTTGTCATGGAGTTGATAGTAGGTTCCCCTAATGACATGCTTCCTGTTTTAGATGGTGGTATAAAATGGTCAGCACTTTGGAAGCTTTAAGAGCCCTTACAGGACGCTATTTGCAGCACTTCAGATCTATCTGACATCTTCAAAGGAAATGATAAACCTGTTCCTGTCTGTCCACTTGGACTGGTATTGCTGGTGCTGTGGCCCTCTTCAAAAGGAAGAACATTGAGTTCAGCCCTGCTTCCCTGTGTGGAGCACCCCACCCCCAGTCCAGTGGCAGATTCATTGCTCCAGAAAAATGCTTTGAGATTTGTGTGTAGTAACTCACAAAGGGAAACACAAAGCCCTTGTTTGATCACTGGTTTGAATTTGACTTCTTTTTTATTTTGGTGACTGTATGAAGAGGAGGCTGGGGCAAATGTCTAAAGGCAGGGGAAGGATGATGAATGTTTCAATTGTAAACTCCAAGCACTTTTATTGTTTATTAAAGAAATGTAAATGGGTATTTTGAGAGTCTCACTAGCTTAACTTTAAGGATCCAGGGTGTACAGCACTGCTATAGTCCAAAGAACACAGATTTTCTTTTTTTTTTTTGACAGGATATCCTTGGTCCCAGCCCACCTGGAAGTCGTTATGTGGACCAGGCCAGCCTCAATCTGCTTGCCTCTGGCTCTCGAAGACTGAGATTAAAGTTGTGCACCACCAGGTCTGACTTAAGAACACAGATTTTAAAATCAGAAATCTTCGGTGAAATCTTGTGGTGACAGGAAGCTGGCCCCCTCTCAGTCTGTCTCTATGAGGATAAAGATAACAGTCCCATTTTTCCTTTCTCATAGGATCATTGGGAAAATTATATGAAAAATGCACATCAAACTGCCTATGAAAAGCAATGATCTATGTAAAAACAAGTGACATTTACTCTTTTTGTTTCTACTGTTAATAATTGCATTTAAAAATTTATTTATTATTTTTATTTAATGTGTTTGAGTGTGTCCTGGTTTGTTTCTCCATTGCTGTGACAAAGCACTCTGACCAATACCAACTTGGGGAGGAAAGGGTTTATTCAGCTTACATCTCCCAGGTCGCAGTTCATCAGGGAGCCCAAGGTAGGAACTCAGGGCAGGAACCTGGAGGCAGGAGCTGGAGCTCAGGCCATGGAGGAATGCTGCTTACTGGCTTGCTCCCCTGGCCCCTGCTCAGCCTGCTTTCTTATGCAACACAGGCCCACCTGCCCAGGGGTGGCACCACCCACAGTGGGCTGGGCCCTCCAATATCACTCATCAAGAAAATGCCCCTCAGACATGGCCACAGGCCAGTCCAAAATAGGCAATTCCCCAATTGAGGCTCCCTCAACCCAGGTGTGTCAAGTTGACACTAAAGCTATCCAGCACAGAGTGTATTGCTTGCATGTTTGTAAGTGTGCTTGTGTTGTGTAATGTCCATAGAGGTTGGAAGAGGGTGTTGGACCCCCTGAAACTGGAGTTACAGATGGTTGTTAGCCACCATATGTGGGTCCTCTGCAATAGGCAATTCCCCAATTGAGGCTCCCTCAACCCAGGTGTGTCAAGTTGACACTAAAGCTATCCAGCACAGAGTGTATTGCTTGCATGTTTGTAAGTGTGCTTGTGTTGTGTAATGTCCATAGAGGTTGGAAGAGGGTGTTGGACCCCCTGAAACTGGAGTTACAGATGGTTGTTAGCCACCATATGTGGGTCCTCTGCAAAAGCAGCCAGTGTTCTTCAGTGCTGAGCAATCTCTCCAGCCCCACTATAATAATTACGTATTTTTATTTATCTTCATTCTAAGAGCCCAGAGACCATCCTTATAACCAACTTTCTGAGCAAAAGTTGTATCATTGTACTGAGGGTTTGATAGCTAGGTCCTCCTTGTCATTTTGGTCTTTTGGTAAAGATCACTGCTTTGTTTTTGTGCCTTTACCAAGGAAACAATGAATTAACACCTAGAAAAAATTTTATGGCTCTTAAAACAAGATGGCTAGGCTATCTAGAAGATCTTCAGAATGTCTGTCAGGTGGCATCAAATCTTCAATGAAAAATAGAATGAAAGGTCATTTTATTTGAAGACTGGCCTTTTAAGTAGTAAGGACTGCCAGACAACTGCGTGATGTTTTCATCAACCAGGCAAAGCCATGGGCCACCCAGTGAGGGCTCTAGGAATGAGATATTTCTGGAAGTTTTTGCAAGTCCTTGTGCCTAACCCTGAGATGGGTAGAATCACCAGAATAGACACAGAATCACTGTGTGCTTGCTCTGGCCATGTCTTGCAGAGGTCTCTGGTTGAAGTGGCTGAAATCTAAGGTCTAACTGAAATGTAAGGTAACTGAAATCTACGGTCTTGGCATATAGGGCTCTGGCTGTCCTGGTGGGGTTTTTTCAGTTTTTCACAAGGGCATATTTTGGGATAATGGAATTTCTTCAATGATGGAAATTCCAAATAGAAAAGAGCACATCACAAAGGTAAGCTTAGAAAAGGAGTGTCAAAAAGCTTTTGGTTAAACTTTTGAGCATATTTTTTAAATCTATTTTCTTTTTAAACTCTACTTAGAACATACTTGTGTATTATGTATGTATTAGCAGAGTATTTGTTTACAAGAACTCTGTGATAGGCCAGCAAGACCACAGCCCTTGCCAGCGAGACTGAGGATCTAAGTTTGATCCTGAGATCCACATGGTGGAAGGAGAAATGTGACTCTTGTTCATTTTCTTCTGACCTCCAGACATGCACTGTGGCATGTGCAACCCACCTATTCATACACACACATTAAAAAAGAACTCTGTGAGATAATTACTATTGCTCCTTCATATAGATGCAGATACTGAGGCTCAGAGAGGAGAAAGAAATTGTCTCTGATTATAAAAATAGGTGTTTGGATTCTAATTTCCAGTATTTATTCATCAATTGAATTTTGGTTCTGAAGCCTGTTCTATTTAATACTATTTTCCTTATTTGTACATGCATTTAGGTCTATGTTTTTATTTGATACTGTACACATCCCATTAGGGGAACGACAGATGGAAGTGTCCCTAGTGTTTAGTGTACCCTCTGCTGGCTCTCGGGAATTGCTCAAGAGAAAACTGCTTATTTGAATGTGTGAGTCTTACAAATACACTTACCTCATAGACATAGAAACTTGAAAACACCAGTGTAGGATGGGAGGAAGGCTTCAACTGACAGCATTCTGTCTGTCAGGCATGATTCCAAATGTGCAGATTCTCTTGTTCAGCCAGCATTCTTTATATAATGAGACATTTGTCCTGTATGTTTTTACAGTGTCTCTGGAGCCCTCATACTGCTGTGTCACAGAATGGCATTTCACAGGGCTTGCTAGAAAAGCAGAGTGTTTAGATGTGCCAAACTATCAGATGGGAATGCAGAGACCAGTGATTCATATTACATCCTGAGAAATTGGGAAATGCTGGTTCTGGAATTCTGGGGTGCAGTGTGAATGTCAATATTGTAGCACTGCTGGTTCTCTGAGAGACAAGTGACTTTCATCCAGCTATGTAACCACCATATTAGAAACATCAGGAAAAAATGAATTTTTTTGAAGGGGAGACTATTTGAAAAACAGTACTAATAATAAAATTAGAAATGCATTAGCTGTTTTCCTGTGACAGCATAGCTTTTTGACACCAGAATGGTCTCTTAGGCACATGAGGTAAAACACTTGACAGCTTTATGATCTTCTCCCATAAAACCTTTATGGCCTCTTGATTCCTGTATCATATATCACATAGTTCATAAATTGATTTACAAATCCCACAATATCAAATGTCTATTCTGATCATCCCTGCAGTCTTTTTAATATTTATATGATTTCCTTTGACAGAGCCTGGTAAAGTATTTTTTTCCTGGTGCTGAAAGAAGGAAGGGGTAGGGTAGCCCAGTGAAACCTGTGAAGACTGCCTGACAGATTTAGTGGCCACTGAGCAAAACAATTGGGTTATACTTGACAGGCACCCTATAATGAGATATAATGCCGTCACTGCCTTGCTCTTGACAGTTTTGTAGAAAGATATTGAATGCTGTGTCAGGAGCATTACTGTGATGATATGTGGGTTGCAGGGGCCCGTGGACTGTGAACTTGTGCTCATCAAGAGGGAAAAAGACATTTCTAAAAGCTGTTAACTTGTATCAACTCTTATGCAACCAGGCTGCCACGCTCCCTACACCACAGTGTACAAAACCATATACAACATGTGTAGGAAGCTTGGGGGAGTATTTGACTTCCAGTCTTTCAAAGCCTCAAATTTGGAATTCTGCTTCCAGCATAGGTTTCTTGCTCCATTCAAATGCTCCGTTATTCATCGTGTTCATACCAGAAATTTACTGATCAATTTGCAATCAAAGGGAGCTTGCATTATTATTTTGTTAAGGCAATAAATATTTTGGGCTAAGAATATAGTTCAGTAATAGAGCAAATGCCTTATATACATGAGGCCCTGTGTTTGAGCCTTAAGCATTGAGGAAACAAGTCACTTGGAAGGGATGCATCAGCACGCAATGAGCAACCTTCCATTTGCTCAGAGTAGCAGGAAACACGGTCTTTTCCTCTGCTCTTGTCACAATGGCTTTAAAACTCCAGGAAACTCATGGAATCCACGTGATCACAGCTCTTCTTTCTTTCTGTCTAAAGGCCAGTTCTCTAGTACCAATGTGCTTGCTACCCAGGACGCTTCATGCAAAGGATAGCTTCTGTGAAGCTCATCGCAGGGTAATCAAAGGGAGACTGACTTGTGACTGTGTAGAAGGAATAGAAATCTGTCTTGAGTAATGTTCATGCCTCACTTCGACAGAAGTCAATTTGATAGAATAGCTTCCAATGACCTCAGCACAATTGCCTACAGATTATAAATATACATGTGACCAGAATACATGGTGTGGGGATGGTATGGAGTTATACTTTTCACAAATCTGGAAGCAGTTTCTGTTCTGTCTTAGGATGATTTTAATGGCAGGGAACATATTTAAACATTCCTGCAATTAGGCCTTGACCAGTAAGATCTTATGTCTTTCCCACATGTTGCCCTGTTTCATTACCTTTGAACTTCTGAGAAAGGATATCCAAATCTTGGTTCTTGGCTGATGGAGGGACTTTACAGCTCCCCTCTAGCAAACAACAAGCTTAATATCTCAGTGAGCATGGGGGAAAGGTGAGTTAGACCCCTTCCTCCCTTTAAAATAAAGGAGAGAGGAGTCCTTCTCTGCTAGGTACCTGCCTATATCTACTATGTACTAGACATTCTGTTAGAGCCCTAGGATTGACACAGTAAAATTTTATTGGAATCCAGCAATGGCCACTTATTTACTATTATTTACAGCTGATTTCACAGAAACCTGGCATAGGTCAGTAGCTGCAACAGAGCCCATATAACCTACAAGCTTAAAATGTTTACTGTTTCACCCTTTACAGAAAAAAGTCTGCCAAAAGTTGTGTTATGGTCTGAATGTTCAGAAATGCCCAGGAGGAGAAAAAGTTATAAAAATTATAATGGAACTAAGTGTCCCAAGAGACAGCAGTTAGAGCAAGGATTGTTAGCTCTGCCTGGGGGCTTGGGAAAGTCTCTCCAAGAACACACTTTACAGGAGTCTTGACTTGAGACTCAACCTTCAGTGAGTGGAAAAGAGCATTCTAGGGAGTGGGAATTAACGTGTAGAAGTGGAAAGGAGCAGAGCATTTTAAGGAAATTCAGGATGGTTGGAATGTAAGTGGGGAGGAGACTGGGTGCCATCAGCTACAAGCCATCAGCACAGGTGGTTTAGAAGCTGCACACAGGCTGTCCCTGCATTCCAGTGAGCAGAGGATCAATTTCAAATAAGTGACCTTATTCGATCCATCCTTTGGAAAGACTTCAACTTGCACTGAATTGGAAAAGAATAATATCAGATAGGAGAAATTAAAAACCCTCTCATATCCACTTGCAGCACACTTTAAAAAAAAAGCTTCTATCCAATGATATCCTATCTTGGTTGGAAATATTCCCATCCCAGGTGCAGTGGTGAATTTTATTTGTCAAACTGAGTGGGACATGAAGTGTTCATATTAAATGTTATTTCTGGGTATGTTTCTTTGGGTACTTTCAGAAGAGATTAGCATCTGAGTAGACTGAACAAAGCAGATGACTTTCCCTAATGTGTGTGGGTATCATATTATCCAGTCCCTTGAGAGTCCAAATAAAACAGAAAGATGGAGGAAAGGCCCATTTGCTTTTTCTGTCTACTTCAGCTGGAGGGTCAGCCTCAGCAGTGCACCATGGCTTTCTTGCATCTCTACCTGTGATTGGCTGCTGATAATGGTAGGATTTCTCAGCCTCCATAATTACACAAACCAATTTCCTACAATAAATGATTCATATCTCCACGGAACTTTTACTAGTACTACAGATTTGCTTACATTCAAATAATGATCTTTCAGGCCCTATTTCATTCATTTATCAGTTGTTGAAGTGGGGGTTTCCCCAGGCTGGCCTTGAACATCCAGGCTCAAGAATTCCCTCTATCTCAGTCTTCTGAACAGTTGGGGGGGTCATAGTTACATACCACCATGCCCACTAAATACTGTCATGTGTGTGTGGATGTACAATTAGAGGCCAGAGGCTGACATTGCAATGCCTTCTTCAGTCACTTTTCCATGTTATTTTTTGAGACAGGGTCTCTCAATGGACGTGGAGCAAGCCATTTATGCCAGAATGCCTGGCTGATGGGCTCCCAGGATCATCATATCTCCATTCCCAACTCTGAGATTCCAGACATTTGCTACTGCATACAGCTTTTTATGAGACTACGAAACTCAGGTCCTCATACAAGCACTTTATCCACTGAAACAGCTCATCTCCCCAAATCTGTCAAATACTACTTTAATGAGGCTTTTCACAGTGAAGAGAGCCTCTCTCTAAAGTGTCTCCTTCCTTACCAAGGCATATTGTATACATATCTGTCTTATCTCTATTTTTTAATTTTTCAAAAGAAATTGTATTTATTGTTTTTATTTTATGTGTATGAGTGTATTGCTTCCATGTATGTGAGTGCACTGTGTCATGCAATGCTGTGGAGGTCAGACGAGGACATCCAATTCCCATGGAACTAGAGTTAAGGACAGTTCATAGCCACCATGTGGGTGCTGTGAATTGAACTGGGCCCTCTGCAAGAACAGTCAGTGCTCTTAACGGCTGAGCCATCTCTCCAGCTCCAATACCTCTATTTTATTATACTTGATTATAACCAGTTATACTTTGACAATTATACTGCTAGACACATGATATATATTGTGTATATTTAACAAATGGAACAAGAACATAATATGATTGAGCACTGTCTTGGTGAACCAGAGAACCCGAAAGGTGAAAGGAGACTTGGGCAATAATGTCAAATGTGCTGGCTGCTAGGGGACAGCTGGCACCCTTGGAACAGGCTCCAGATAACTGTGAAAATCATCCCTTATTTTGCTCTCTCCTTTGATGAGTCCATTTTCTGTTGTTATAATAAAGTACACGCCACTGGGTACTTTATTAAAAAAAGAGATTCATTTACTCACGATTCTTTAGGGTAAAGAGTGTAGTGCTGCTATCTGCTGAAGTTTGGTAGGGACCTTTGAGCTACATCAGAATACGGAGGATGGCATCATGCCCGATGTGTGTGCAAGAAGGGGAGATGACATGGTAGAAGGAAGCCAGAGAAACACAAGGGCCAGACTTCCTCTTTTATAATAATTTTGTTCTTTCAAGAACCAACTAACAACTAGGTGTGGTATATACCTCTATGGGTGCCCATCTGTAATTTCAGTACTTGGGTGATGGAGGCAGAAGAATCAGGAGTTCAAGGCCAGCCTTGGTTACATAATAAAATCAAGACAGGCTTTAACTACACATTGAGTTTGAAGCCAGCCTGGGTTACAGGGGAGCCTGCCTCAGAAAACAAAACAAAATAAAATAAATACATAAGTAAATTAAAAAAAAAACAAAAAAACTGACTACAAATCCA
Source organism: Nannospalax galili (assembly GCF_000622305.1). Classification (NCBI taxonomy): domain Eukaryota; kingdom Metazoa; phylum Chordata; class Mammalia; order Rodentia; family Spalacidae; genus Nannospalax; species Nannospalax galili. Next base: position 3,004,692 of record NW_008355275.1, read on the forward strand.
GCATGACTCTCTTCTGAGGTCAGTGTCCCTGTCACATAATTACCTTGTGCTAGGCCCCACCTTTTAAAGATTATATAAACTGTCAAAATTGTCCCACTGAGGACCAAGTTTTCTAGTACTAAAATAACAATATCTAAACATATCCAAATTGTCACCTCCCAAAAAGTGGTACTGAGAATTCAGTTTAACTATGTGGGGATCATTAGAAGTAATAATACAGGATCTCCCTGGAGCCCCAGCTGGCCTGAACTTGCTAGGTATACCAGGCTCACCTCAGTCTCTGCCTCTGCCTCCCAAGTGTTGGGACTAAAGGCATGTGCCACCATGCCTGGCATTAAAAGTCGTTTTTGATATGATTGGCAGATTAATGTTGGATTCAGTTTCTTTCCCTCTTTACTAATGGACGTCTACATATTAGCACCAAATTTCTCATCTTCATCTTCATGTTATCTGCATTGTAAGTAATCACCCTCACGCTGTGATTGAAAAGGTGCAATTGGAGGACTGTTCAGTGGGAGGGTCTGGGTTTCAGGAAGTAAGTTTAATTTTACCTGGAGAACACCAATATATTCATGATAGACACAATATTAAATGCTTTATATTAGTAACTGTTGCATCTCTTTTTTTATGAATTTTTGTGCATTTCATACACAACATCCTAATTATCTTTATACCCATCCTCCAGGCACACCCTCCCAAAGTGCCCCCCATCCCAGTTCATAAATTCTGTCATTTATGTTAAAGCCTATTGAGTTAGTGTACCCAGACAGCCTTCAGTGCAGAAGATCTGATGCCTCTTAAAGCCTTTTTACCACTCAGACTGCCCTTTCTAGTCACTACTGGGATTTCCTGAATATTTCTATATGCTGTCATCTAAATGGTTAATGGCTTACCCTGGATACCCCCAAAACCTACTCCAGAGATCTATGGAATTGATTGGTACTTGAGTCGCTTTGCACACCCATAAGGTTCTGGCTTTGTAGCATTCTCAGAAAAGTCTCTCAAGCCCACATAATTCTCTTTTCAACCATGACCCAATCTTATCCCCAGCGGTGAGTGAGTAAGTACCACTTGGGGCTGCCTTTGTGCTGTCTAGTCAGCCTGCTGGCTCCTGTCCCCTGGCTTCTGTCCCTCATTGCTTCCATGCCAGAGCAAACCTCAGCAGGGAAGAGAACACAAGCCATGATGCCAACACTGACAAATGTCACCTGTGCCAGGTGAAGCTGCGATCCACTATAGCAGAGGGTACCCAACCTTGCACTCACCCTGTGATCTTATTCCTATGAGCTGTGCCATCTGTGGAATTATGGACCTGAGAGAGAGAGGGGGGAGAGAGAGCTGACTGGATAGTAATGGGGTATGCCTTGTATTCAGGTTTAATGAGACAAATATTGTAAAATATGCAGAATGACCACCATTCATGGTCATCAGCAATATTAATTTTAATAAAGTGAGAGCTCACTTTTACATGGAGTCTGTGCTGGGCACCATGCTAGGGATTTTACTATTGTACTAATCAGCACAACCCCCATTTTACAAATAAGAGAACTGAGGTTATTTTAAATAAGGGTAGCATAGTCAGAATTCAAACCACAGACCTCCACAAATTTCCAGTATTGGAAGACTTAGGTTTGACCCATCCAACTGTAGTATTGGTATTTGCTATAAAACTGCTTAAAAAGATATTTGAATATGTAAAATATTTAGATATTACTATAGGGATTAGCAAAAAGTAGCAATGAATAGCAGTTACTTCAACAACATCAGCGAGAACTTAATGCCATTGACAACAATGTTGATGTTAAGAGAAGTGCACAGTTGAAGACAATAAATAACCCAGCAATCATAAAGAGTCGGATAGTGCTCTCTCGGTTATTGCTCCAACTAAATGGCATCTAATGACTGCCTGACAAACGAAAGATGACACCAGTAACAACATTCACAGAAATTATTTTATTAGATGAATGTATTTTGTTACATCTTACATCAGTTGGTAACTGATTTTATAAATATAATTTGATATTTTTAGAGGCTAAATAGAAATACATGTTTTAATTTCTATTTATATTTTAATGTATTTTCTATACTGTTGTTAAATATTTTAAATATAATTTCTGGTGCTATTTTGGTGAAACAGTGAATAAATCAAATACTTAACAAGTCTAATAGATAAGAAAAATGCTCCATAAACTGTAACACGCCCATAAATTGTAATGGAAAGAATTAATACATTATTCTACACATGCCCATATATTTTTTAAAAAGCAAGACTGGAATGTTTTAGAAATATGCACTTGATTTAGTGTTGAGGTAGGGGTCATTACTTCTCTTTATAAAAAGATTGGATCTGTGAGGTGGCTCAATTGTCTGTAGAAATGTACTTTGATTAAAGTAGTTTGGCACAGGAACAGTGGCCAGACCCCATTTTGTGGGTCTAGGATTGATGACTCTTGATCTAATGATTTGCACATGTTATATGTATTTTTTGAGCTCAGTTCTTCATTCTTGTGACAGTAGATAACAGACATCCAGAGACTGAGCAATGTAACACTACTAGCAGTATCCTCAGAACATTAATAAGTATTAATTCATTTACAAGCTCTCAATGTCCTCTACAATCTCAAGAATGTAGTCTTTGGTTATTTCATCTCAGTTTTTGTACTACATGTAATGAACATTGATTTTAAATACCTTTTAATGACAAAAGCTATGTTTAGTGATGTAGAAATTTAAGAAGAAAGACCAAGAATAAATTTTTATTTATTCCATCCTCAGAGATAATCATTACCAAAGTCCCCAAACTTGCTTGAATATGCCTTTAAAAGTTAATTCTATCAATTTATTTATGTATTTATTTGTATATCTATTATTTTTTAAAGGCCTATTGATATCAAGTCATGCCTCCTAAGTTCTTCTGGGTGTGGGTTCATGCCCTGAAATGTGGTCAACCTACCAGGTATTGGTCAACCTACCAGGTATCGCTCTAGTAAGGAAAACTGACTCTCCCTCTCCCTCTCCATCAGTAAGCAACAGATTCTCAGCTAGAGCTGGGGTTTACTGCCCATCTCCTTCATCGGTGCTGGACCCCTGTCTAGCTTGGGTTTGCACAAGTCTTGTATAATGGAGAACATGAAATCAGGGGGCAGGGTAGAAGGGAAGGACTGGAGAGTGAGGAGGGGGTATGAATTGTTCAAAATACATTGAATGAAATTCTGGAATCAATAAAAATATTTTAAAAAGTTAATCCTACTACAGTCACTGCTTTGTAAACTGTCATTTTCCTGTTGAATCCATACATGCATTTTTCCATGTCATTGGATATTCCACATTATTTTACATGACTGTGTGCTGTATGAATATAAAAAGATGGGGACTTTCTTTCTGGTTTGTAAAACAAATCCATATTTTATTTGGCTTTGCTCTTTTGGAGGTGGGAGAGAAAGAAGAATTCTTTTTAATATGTGTTTCTTCTGTTTGTTTTTTCTATTGATAATTCAGTAGTTTGAAAGATTTGACTCAGTCCTTATGCTATGTATGGCAATGACAGAATTTGGTGCCATAACCCTCTCAGGAAACTCATTGTCTGCCAAGACCTAGAACTGAAAGATTTACCTATGCTGGAGGGCTTGCCATCAACAGAGTCACAGGAAAGGCACAGGGTGGTATCTATCTTTCAGTTTCTTTCTGCAGGAAGGGTGACCTGCTACTCTGCACCAACAACCTCTGATTGCTTGAAATATGCAAACCAGCTAGTGACAAATACTTTTCAGAAAGGTAAAATTGCATTCAAATTGGAAATGGGTAAACTAGATCAAAGAATAAAGAAGGAAAGGCATTAAAAATTAATCATCCCAGGGCTATAAAGTCAGCTGTAAACCCTTAGCAATAAAAAACTAAATGAAGAAGTTAATGTTTTAAGCAGAGATTTAAATTTTCCAGGGGAGAACTTGATAGCAGTAGATTGGGCAGCTGGCAAAATTTACAGGGAGCCCAAGTGTCTCATTCCTCTAGAGACTGCAGAAAGCATCAAATAGTCATCAGGTAAAACATTATTTATATTATTTAGTAGCATTGTACAAAACCTTGGCTATAAAACAAATGGCACTTTCTTTTTGAGACACGGTCTCATTATGTAGACCAGGGTGACCTCGAACTCACAGAGATCTGCCTGCCTTTGCTTCCCTAGTGCTGGGATGTGTGTTCCCATGCCTGGCTGGAAATAGCACTTTTGACCAAATGAGAATATTGTTCTGTTCAGAACAGTTTAAAATATCAAATAGTGGAGGAGTGTTAAAAAATAATACCTTATCGTTGTGACAAGCCCTGAGGAGATATTATAGGAATGTCCAGTATTTGGGAGTTGTAGGGACTCCAAGTAATAATATTTGTCTATCTATCTTTCTTGTCCAAATATTAAAGCCTGGATCTGTACCTGGCATTACGTGTCTATTGGGTAGTCGTCTCTGGGTAGGCTTAATAAATGGTCAGGCTTTTTTGAGCTCAAAAGGAAAATTGAAGTAGATTTATTACAGTTTCTGAGCAAACTTGACACACATTTTATGGTTTTCTGACAGTCTTAAAATTGGACTTAAGGGGCCTGGAGAGTTAGCTCAGTGGTTAAGAGCACCGACTGTTCTTGCAGAAGACCCAGGTTTGAAGCCGAGCACCCCCATGATGGTTAATAACTGTCCATAACTCCAGTTCCGGGGGATCTGATGCCTTCTCTGTCCTCCATGGGCATTGCACAACATGGGTGCACTGACATACATGTAGGTAATACACGTATACACATAAAATAAAAAAAATAAATAAAATTCAAATATTTTTAAAAATTGGGGTTGAAAGACTGCAGATATAAGGTTGTGACAGCATAGTGGTCAGGAAGGCTGGTTCTGGAAGCAAGGAGCTCCTTGATCAAGTACTGGTTGTGTCATTTGCTGTGATACTTTGGAGAGACCACTTGTCTTTGAGTTTTTATTTCATCCTCAGAGAAATGGGAATGGAAATAGTATTTACTTTAGAAGTTGATTATGAGGACTGAGATAGCAGATGAAAAGAATTTAACATTCACCTGTGTATGGTAGAAAGCTTCAATAAATAACAACTTATTCTTTTTTGCTTAAATAAAGACCTGAAAATCAGAGAGATGTAATGTGAGGGAAAGGGATAGAAGACAGATAAGGTGGCTTGCCACACTGCACCTCAGAACTCTAGATCAGAACTATGTTATAGTGTACAAATATTCTGACCACTTCCCTGTGGACTCAGAGAGTTCAAGATCTATTGGCATCCTGGAGACATATGGGGTATGGTACTTTGAGGTCCACTATTTAGTTTCTTGTTCTGTAACATGGTGTACAGCAATGGAGACAGCATGCACAAGATCCAAGTAAGCTCAAGCCAGACAAAATCCCTGCATAAAAGTAGGGAAGTGGGTGAGAATCTCCAGTCTTAGCTGAAGAACTATTGGCAGCCAATAATAACTGGGAGGAGTCAGTTTTCTTTACGAGTGTGATGTTAGATAGATTAACCAGGCTCCAGTAGATGGACACATACTGAAGGACATTTGGGAACACAAACTGGATTTGATAGGCCTTAATATACATGAAAGAGTATGTGAAATATGCTGGTGGGGGCTATAAGAGGGTTTAGGAGAGGGGGTCTAAATATGATCAAAATATATTGTATGAAATTCACAAAAATTCAGTGAAAACAAATGAACTGTAAAAAAGAGGTATCTTTGATATTCCTCAGCTTAGACCTTATATGACTTCAGGGGAAAACATTCACCAATACAATCTACCCAGGGTCTTTTGCCAGGATTTACACATAGAAATATACTATTATTATTTAGCAACTCTATGAAGAAATGAATTCTAGCTATTGAAGGTGTGCTGGATAGCTTTAGTGTCAACTTGACCCACCTGGGTTGAGGGAGCCTCAATTGTGGAATTGCCTCTATTGGACTGGCCTGTGGCCATGTCTGAAGGGCATCTTCTTGATGAGTGATGTGGGAGGGCCCAGCCCACTGTGGGAGGTGCCACCCCTGGGCAGGTGGGCCTGTGTTGCATAAGAAAGCAGGCTGAGCAGGGGCCAGGGGAGCAAGCCTGTAAGCAGCGTTCCTCCATGGCCTGTGCTCCAGCTCCTGCCTCCAGGTTCCTGCCCTGAGTTCCTACCTTGGGCTCCCTGATGAACTGCGTGCGACCTGGGAGATGTAAGACAAATAAACCCTTTCCTCCCCAAGTTGGTACTGGTCAGGGTGTTTTGTCACAGCAATGAAGAACAAACTAAGACAGTAATTGGTACCAGAGTACGGGGAATTGCTGTGACAGACCTGACCTTGGTGTTTTTGGGAGGAGTGTGGAAGTGTTTGGAACTTTGGGCTGAAAAGGCCATTGAGTGCTCAGAATTTGTTGCTGTGGAGCTTGGAACAGTTACTCCGAAAGAGTTGTAGATGATGGAGGCCTGGCTTGTGAAACTTCAAAGGGAAGCAGAGACCATCAGGGCTGTTTGCATGAGATTTTAGATTGAGAATCTGTGGGTTCTGGTCAGCTGGAGCTGAAGAATCAGCTGTGATTAAGAAGAGACCAGAACCTGAAGCAAAACCTTTGCTTTACTGGGACAATTGATGCTGGTTAGCTGGGGCTGAAAAAGCTGTAACAAGAGACCAGCATCACTGTGATGAAGTCTTCTGGGAAGTATTTCCTCATGGTCAGCACACAGAGGGGACCTGCACCTCTATTTCAAGCTGGAAGGAGGACTTGGTAATGTGTATGAGTCTCCTGCATGGTTCTGGTGTTGAAAGCGTGAAGGGGTCATAGAGAGCAGCTGAAGCTTGGCACTCTGAGAGGCCAGGAAAGGCCATAGGTGAAAGTTACAGTTTCAGTTACAGCAAAGACCCCAGAATTGAAGGGGTCATGGAGAGAAACTGAGGCTTTGCACCCCAAGAGGCAAGAAGAGGCCATTGGTGAAGGTGTAGCCTCAGTTTCAGTGGCGACCCCAGCTTTTTGGAGATGCC